>NC_041225.1:35354667-35368826 GCF_002837175.3 Physeter macrocephalus
TTTAGGATTCTCTATGTATAGTATCATGTCATCTGCAAACAGTGACAGCTTTAGTTCTTCTTTTCTGATTTGGATTCCTTTTATTTCCTTTTCTTCTCTGATTGTTGTGGCTAAAACTTCCAAAACTATGTTGAATAAGAATGGTGAGAGTGGGCACCTTGTCTTGTTCCTGATCTTAGTGGAAATGGTTTCAGTTTTTCACCATTGAGGACAATGTTGGCTGTAGGTTTATCATATATGGCCTTTATTATGTTGAGGAAAGTTCCCTCTATGCCTACTTTCTGCAGGGTTTTTATCATAAATGGGTGTTGAGTTTTGTCGAAAACTTTCTCTGCGTCTTTTGAGATGATCATATGGTTTTTCTCCTTCAATTTGTTAATATCGTGTATCACGTTGATTGATTTGCGTATATTGAAGAATCCTTGCATTCCTGGGATAAATCCCACTTGATCATGGTGTATGATCCTTTTAATGTGCTGTTGGATTCTGTTTGCTGTTCCCTCTCTGCCTACTTTCTGGAGGGTTTTTTTCGAAAATGGGTGTTGAATTTTGTCAAAAGCTTTCTCTGCATCTATTGAGATGATCATATGGTTTTTCTCCTTCAATTTGTTAATATCGCGTATCACATTGATTGATATGCATATATTGAACAATCCTTGCATTCCTGGGATAAACTCCACTTGATCATGTTGTATGATCCTTTTAATGTGCTGTTGGATTCCGTTTGTTAGTGTTTTGTTGAGGATTTTTGCATCTATGTTCATCAGTGATATTGGTCTCTAGTTTTCTTTTTTTGTGACATCTTTGTCTGGTTTTGGTATCAGGGTGATGGTGGCCTAGTAGAATGAGTTTGGGAGTGTTCCTCCCTCTGCTATATTATGGAAGAGTTTGAGAAGGATACCTGTTAGCTCTTCTCTAAATGCTTGATAGAATTCTCCTGTGAAGCCATCTGGTCCTGGGCTTTTGTTTGTTGGAAGATTTTTAATCACAGTCTCAATTTCAGTGCTTGTGATTGGTCTGTTCATATTTTCTGTTTCTTCCTGGTTCAGTTGTAGAAGGTTGTGCATTTCTGAGAATTTGTCCATTTCTTCCAGATTGTCCATTGTATTGACATACAGTTGCTAGTAGTAATCTCTCATGATCCTTTGTATTTCTGCAGTGTCAGTTGTTACTTCTCCTTTTTCATTTCTAATTCTGTTGATTTGAGTCTTCTCCCTTTTTTTCTTGATGTATCTGACTAATGGTTTATCAATTTTGTTTATCTTCTCAAAGACCCAGCTTTTAGTTTTATTGACCTTTGCTATTGTTTCCTTCATATTTTTTCATTTATTTCTGATCTGATCTTTACGATTTCTTTCCTTCTGCTAATTCTAGGTTTTTTTGTTGTTTTTTCTCTAACTGCTTTAGATGTACAGTTAGGTTGTTTATTGAGATGTTTCGTGTCTCTTGAGGTAGGATTGTATTGCTATAAACATCCCTCTTAAACTGCTTTTGCTGCATCCCATAGGTTTTGGGTCGTCGTGTTTTCATTGTCACTTGTTTCTAGGTTTTTTTTATTTCCTCTTTGATTTCTTCAGTGATCTCCTGGCTATTTAGTAGCATATTGTTTAGACTCCATGTGTTTGTATTTTTTACAGTTTTTTTCCTGTAATTGATACCCAGTCTCATAGCGTTGAGGTGGTCCACACTTTGAATAGCAAAGTTTCTAGAACACTGGATCTCAACCTTGGTTGCACATTTAAATCACCTGGGGTATTTTTTAAAAATACCTATGCTGGGGTACCACCCACAGAGATTCTGACTGGTGTGGGATGTGGCCATCAAAATGTTTTTAAATCTCCCAGGTGTAGCCAAGGTTGAGAACCACTGTTCTAGAAAAACTGACATAATGTATCCAGCTATGGAAAAAAGGAATAACATGACAGAGGCAGAGGGAACAAGCTTATTTTTGTTTGTTTACTAAATATTTCTAAGTTAATGTGAATGCCACTTATTTTTTGGTCATTATGTAGTGTCTTCCTTTGTCTCTTGTAATAGTCTTTGTTTTAAAGTCTATTTTGTCTGATATGAGAATTGCTACTCCAGCTTTCTTTTGATTTCCACTTGCATGGAATATCTTTTTCCATCCCCTCACTTTCAGTCTGTATGTGTCCCTAGGTCTGAAGTGGGTCTCTTGTTTACAGCATATATATAGGTCTTGTTTTTGTATCTATTTAGCTAGTCTGTATCTTTTCGTTGGAGTATTTAATCCATTTACATTTAAGGTAATTATTGATATTTATGTTCCTATTACCTTTTTCTTAATTGTTTTGGGTTTGTTATTGTAGGTCTTTTCCTTTTCTTGTGTTTCCTGCCTAGAGAAGTTCCTTTAGCATTTGTTGTAAAGCTGGTTTTATTGTGCTGAATTCTCTTAGTTTTTGCTTGTCTGTAAAGTTTTTAATTTCTCCGTCAAATCTGAATGAATTCCTTGCTGGGTAGAGTAATCTTGGTTGTAGGTTTTTCCCTTTTATCATTTTAAATATGTCCTGTCACTCCCTTCTGGCTTGCCGAGTTTCTACTGAAAGATCAGCTGTTAACCTTATGGGGATTCCCTTGTATGTTATTTGTTGTTTTTCCCTTGCTGCTCTTAATATTTTTTCTTTGTATTTAATTTTTGATAGTTTGATTAATATGTGTCTTGGTGTGTTTCTCCTTGGATTTATCCTATATGGGACTCTCTGTGCTTCCAGACTTGAATAACTATTTCCTTTCCCATATTAAGGAAGTTTTCAACTATAATCTCTTCAAATATTTTCTCAGTTCCTTCCTTTTTCTCTTCTTCTGGGACCCCTATAATTCGACTGTTGGTGTGTTTAATAGTGTCCCAGAGGTCTCTGAGACTGTTCTCAATTCTTATCTTTCTTTTTTCTTTATTCTGCTCTGCAGTAGTTATTTCCACTATTTTATCTTCCAGGTCACTTATCCGTTCTTCTGCCTCAGTTATTCTGCTATTGATCCCTTCTAGAGAATTTTTCATTTCATTTATTGTGTTGTTCATGATTGTTTGTTTGCTCTTTAGTTCTTCTAGGTTCTTGTTAAACGTTTCTTGTATTTTCTCCATTCTATTTCCAAGATTTTGGATCATATTTACTATCATTATTCTGAATTCTTTTTCAGGTAGACTGCCTATTTCCTCTTCATTTGTTAGGTCTGGTGGGTGTTTGCCTTGCTCCTTCATCTGCTGCATGTTTTTCTGTCTTCTCATTTTGCTTAACTTACTGTATTTGGGGTCTCCTTTTCACAGACTGCACGTTCGTAGTTCCCGTTGTTTTTTGTGTCTGCCCCCAGTGGCTAAGGTTGGTTCAGTGGGTAGTGTAGGCTTCCTGTTGGAGGGGACTAATGCCTGTGTTCTTGTGGATGAGGCTGGATCTTGTCTTTCTGGTGGGCAGGTCCACGTCTGGTGGTGTGTTTGGGGGTGTCTGTGACCTTATTATGATTTTAGGCAGGCTCTCTGCTAATAGGTGGGGTTGTGTTCCTGTCTTGCTAGTTTGTCATAGGGTAGGTCCAGCAGTGTAGCTTGCTGGTCATTGAGTGGAGCTGGGTCTTGGCATTGAGATGGAGATTTCTTGGAGATATTCGCCGTTTGATATCACGTGGAGCTGGGAGGTCTCTTGTGGACCAGTGTCCTGAACTTGGCTCTCCCACCTCAGAGGCACAGCCCTGACACCTCCCTGGAGCACCAAGAGCCTGTCATTTACACGGCTCAGAATAAAAGGGAGAAAAAAAGAAAGAAAGGAAGAAAAAGATAACATTAAATTAAACTAAATTAAAAAGTTATTAAAATAAAAAACAAAAAATAATTATTAAAAAATTTTTTTCAAGTAATTAAAAAAATAGAAGAGAACAATCAAACCAAAAAACAAATCCACAAATGATAAGTGCTGAAAACTATACTAAAAAAAACAAAACAAAACAAAACAAAAAACAAGGACAGACAGAGCCCCAGGACAAATGGTAAAAACAAAGCTATGCAGACAAAATCACACAGAGAAGCATACACATACACACTCACAAAAAGAGAAAAAGGGAAAAAAATATACATATCGTTGTTCCCAAAGTCCACCTCCTCAATTTGGGATGATTCATTGTCTCTTCAGGTATTCCACAGATGCAGGGTACATCAAGTTGATTGTGGAGCTTTAATCTGCTGCTCCTGAGGCTGCTGGGAGAGATTTCCCTTTCTCTTCTTTTTTCCCACAGCTTCTGTGGTCCAGCTTTGGATTTGGCCCCGCCTCTGCGTGTAGGTCACCTGAGGGTGTCTATTCTTTGCTCAGACAGGACAGGGTTAAAGGAGCAGCTGATTCGGGGGCTCTGTCTCACTCAGGCCGGGGGAGGGAGGGGTACAGATGCGGGGCGAGCCTGCAGCAGCAGAAGCCGGTGTGACGTTGCACTAGCCTGAGGTGCACCCTTTGTTCTCTCAGGGAAGTTGTCCCTGGATCACAGGACCCTGGCCGTTGCAGGCTGCACAGGCTCCCGGGAGGGGAGGTGTGGAGAGTGACCTGTGCTTGCACACAGCTGATAGCCGCAGCTCACGCCCATCTCTGGAGCTCGTTTAGGCGGTGCTCTGTATCCCCTCTCCTCGCGCAGCCCAAAACAATGGTCTCTTGCCTCTTCTGCAGGTCCAGACTTCTCCCGGACTCCCTCCCGGCCAGCCGTGGTGCACTAGCCCCTTCAGGCTGTGCTCACGCCGCCAGCCCCAGTCCTCTCCCTGGGATCGGACTTCTGAAGCCTAAGCCTCAGCTCCCAGCCCCCGCCTGCCCTGGCGGGTGAGCAGATGAGCCTCTCAGGCTGGTGAGCGCTGGTCGGCACTGATGCTCTGCGGGAATCTCTCCGCTTTGCCCTCCGCACCCCTATTGCTGCGCTCTCCTCCGAGGCTCCGAAGCTCCCCACTCCGCCACCCACAGTCTCCACTCGTGAAGGGGCTTCTAGTGTGTGGAAACCTTTCCTCCTTCACGGCTCCCTCCCACTGGTGCAGGTCCTGTCCCTATTCTTTGTCTCTGTTTATTCTTTTTTCTTTTGCCCTACCCAGGTACGTGGGGAGTTTCTTGCCTTTTGGGAGGTCTGAGGTCTTCTGCCAGCATTCAGTAGGAGTTCTGAAGGAGCTGTTCCACATGTAGATGTATTTCTGATGTATTTGTGGGGAGGAAGGTGATCTCCACGTCTCACTCTTCCCCCGTCTTGAAGCTCTACCCAAAGGGTTTTGATCTAAACTCATTTCCCTCTCTCAACAAATTCTTCAGATTTCCTTTCAATTCCTTTTTTTGGCAACTCTCTCATCCAAGACCTAAATTATTCACTCTGACAACTTCGGAATCAAATGGCCTTCTTGTCTCAGTGGGTAGTTCTACCAACCTAAGGTTCTCAGAAAATCTCCCTAAAATTTTTAGAAACAAAATTCTGGGTTACATACACCATTGGCTTGGCTGAGTAAAGCATTTATTTTACCTCTGTGGATCTGAGAAGAGTAATTTCTTTCATTAGAATCTATGGCTTGAACTTATTAAGAAGATATGCTCTGATTCTCTTTCTGTAGAAATTAACTTTTCAGCTTACCTAGAAGTGGTTAATGAAACTCAAGCTATAATGAATGGTGAAGAGTAGTCATTAACTTACTCTGAAGCATCACAAGACCCCAAATCAGTTTTTATTTCTACTTTGGAGATAGAAGTTCCATATTTTCCTTTCCATCTTTTTGCCAGTGAATAATGGGAAAAGGAATCTTGTGACATCTTAGTCTTGGATGATGGCATTTACTCCTTCACTGGTAGGAAAGAAATTGATGCTTGTGGTGCATTGGTCAGAGGTGGAAATCCCTTTGAGTTTACTTCATGAAACCATTTTCCCAAAGACTGGGCAAAAGAATATCTATAGTTCACAGAAAATAAACAGAATTTTGAGTGACTAGAATTTAGTGTCTCTCTGATGGTATATCTTGGTGTCTTTCTCCCTTTAACCCAGGCAAGTCAGCAGCCCCATCAAGGCTATAAAGGGGAGAGATTGGGATTTAATTCTTTACTGGGTTCAACGTGCTATGAGCAGGAAGACAAAGGAATTATTAAGTCTATCTATTAGACCCAAACATTGGTGATAGGCTTTTATTGGTTCTTGCAAGTTTTAATTTATCTGCACAAAAATTATAAAAGCTATATTATCATTCATCTACTAAAATTATAAAGTGATTGATGGTGGTAAGGAAAAACGTCTATAAACAAAGATAGTAACTAATATAATTTGATACAGTAAACATCATATTTTTGTGATTATATATATAAAGTTTAGATAATACATTAACTTAACATAATGATACTTATATTAGTCAAGCACTTTGCAGTCTGTAAACATTTTCACATATATTCTGTCATTTGGTCCTCACAAAAATACATGATAAATGCAGTAGTGCAGTGAATATCACCACCATTGTACCGATGAGAAAATTGAGAAAAAGGGATCAGTCGATCCTTCAACATTCCTTGAACAGCTAGGGTACCTGAGAGAGCTTGAGCTGTGTTTTCCTGGCTTTAAGATCAACCCAACAACCTCCTCTTATAGAAACAGCTGCCACAGGAGTGAAAACAAGTCATGACTGATTCTCAGCCTCCGTAGTGCTGGCCTGGCTTGTTCCTCTCATCACTAACCACTTCTCTAAGCTGTGTCATGGATGGAAAAAAATCACGATGCCAAATAAGATTTCTGTGTGTAAATTTCATAAAGCAAAGGGAAACTTGGGCATGTAGCACATAGCTGATGATGAAATGGGACACTTACTGAGATGGATGTCTTTTTAAATACAACCGTTGCACTCTGTGTGTGTGTGTATCTATTCTTATATGTGGGTGTATATAGCAGTGTAAAAAATATGATCTTGAGGATGGCAAACTCCCAAGTCTCATTAAATGCAAGTTTCTGAAATATACTGATGTGCCATGTAACACAAAATATTCATGTATCTCTGATGGAAAGTATCATTCCTTAGAGTGTGTTGGATAAATATGCTGCTATAAATCCAGGGCTCCCCATGTAAGTGTTTTCCAGTGGGTTAGTAGATAGGAGGAAAATCTGGCTCATTGTGATTTTATTTGCTTTTGGAAATGAAAAAAAAAAAAAAATCTCCACTGCTCAAAGATCTTAGGTATACAAAGAAAAAAAAAAAAAGATGAATTACAGCATTAGCAATCCATGCAGCAAACTCACAGTTAGGTTAATAAAATATAAATACTTGCAGTGGCCAAAGAATAGCACATTTGATTAGGAAGGTGGGAGATGGGTTGTTAAGGGCTTGGAGGGGGATAAAGGTGCCAATGTGGGCTCACGTTGTATGGATTAGGAGACTGTAGCTATATTTTCCCCCAGTGGCACTGCCAGCTGCAATTCTTAATGAGTTATTACATCTTGGGCTGAGCAGGCAACACGGCACATTAGAAAAATTCGTGGCTTGCATCGTTTACATTCTGAAGAGGCTAGAAATGAACCCAAGAGACCTTTCTTGAGAGGAGGTTAAAATAGAGAGACCTCCTGGGAAAAGCCAAAGTGATTTTTATCAATGATCTAAAAGCTAAGAGTCGGCTTGCCAATATGGAGGAAGCAGTTATGAGTCCTTCTCTCCCTCAGAAAGGTTCTTGTGGCAATGGATGCAATGGATAAGTGAGTATTGTTAAGAGGAAGAATTCTGTACAAAAACAAGTTGTATGTCAGGTGACTATTAATTTTTTTATCAATATTTTTTAGTGAAGTATAGTTGATTTACAATGTGTTAATTTTTGCTGTACAGCAAAATGATTCAATTATATATATATACATATATATATATACATTCTTTTTTTATATTCTTTTCTATTATGGTTTATCATAGGATATTGAATATAGTTCTCTGTACTATAGAGTAGGACCTTGTTGTTTACCCATTCTATACATAAAAGCTTACATCTGCTAACCCCAACCTCTTACTCCATCCGTCCCTCAATCCCTCCCTCTTGGAAACCACCAGTCTGTTCTCTATGTCTCTGATTCTGTTTCTGTTTCATAGATAGGTTCATTTGTGTCATATTTTAGATTCCACATATAAGTGATATCATATGGTATTTGTCTTTCTCTTTCTGACTTACTTCACTTAGTATGATAATCTCTAGTTGCATCTATGTTGCTACAAATGGCATTATTTCATTATTTTTTATGGCTGAGTAGTATTCCATTGTATATATATATACCACATCTTCTTTATCCATTCATCTGTCAAGGGACATTTAGGTTGTTTCCATGTCTTGGCTATTGTGAATAGTGCTGCTATGAACATAGGGGTGCATGTATCTTTTTAATTATTGTTTTGTCTGGATAGATGCCCAGGAGTGGGATTGCTGGATCATATAATTCTATTTTTAGTTTTCTGAGGCACCCCCATACTGTTTTCCACAGTGGCTGCACCAATTTACATTCCCACCAGACTGTTCATTAATTTTAGTATTTTTAGCATTGATGGCAGAAGGTGCTCCTGGCACGTGTGCGTTAATAAAAATACCGTGAAAAGTTAAGAAACAGAGTCTGGCCTTTGAAGAAACAGTGTCTCAACCTCCTGGACAAATGTTGAACCTCTGACTTAGCTGGAAGATAGAGAAAGAAAGTAGCATTTTTGGAACACCTACTAAGGGGGAAGTAGTGTGATTGTTCCTTTTTTTAGATCTTATCCATTTCACCCTCTCAAGACTCATGAAAGATGAATATTTTAAAGTCTATTTTAAAGCAAGAATTTGAAGCAGAGATCATTGAAGAGATCCAGATCTCTGTGACTAAAAATCGCTCTCCTCCTTCTACCTCACCATCATTCTAGCGCTTATATACCTCTTACAAAATGTTTTTCTTGTTTTTTTTTTTCCTCTGCTAGATACCTCTTCCACTTCTACAGTCATATGTTTGGCTTATAGTGAAGTCAAATCTTTGAGTCTTAGGACACACTCCAGGAAGAGATCCAGGAAGTAGCTCATGGTTACACATGTCCTGAGCATCACTACAGCTTCCTGGAGCTCAATTTACTCTCCAATT
This sequence comes from Physeter macrocephalus, assembly GCF_002837175.3. NCBI lineage: Eukaryota > Metazoa > Chordata > Mammalia > Artiodactyla > Physeteridae > Physeter > Physeter macrocephalus. The sequence goes on from NC_041225.1 coordinate 35,363,740, forward strand.
GCTGCTCTCTTCCTCCTCCCCCTCCTCCTCCTTCTTTTATCTCTCAATGGTACCAGCCCCATTTATTTGTGGAAGTAGGCAATGATGCGTAATTTAAAGCTATGAAACAGGAAAATGTGACTTTCTCTTGCTGTGCAGAAGCAACTCTAATGACTTTTTGGTGTGAGATGCACCAAGATTTCAAAGTTCTTCTCAGGGTACATTATATCATACATTGATAAAATACCTATATGTGCCATGGATGGTGTTAGAGGCTGGAGAGCTTCATGCTTGCGGTATGAGAGGAACAGCAACAAATTCTCAGACGAAGATGATAGACTTTCTACTTTTCAGGAGTTCATAAAACACACATACACACACTCACTAAAAAGTAAGAAAAAACTACCTTAGCATAAAAAATGATCAAAGTGGTAACACGGCAATGCAAAAAGGTCAATGTTGATTTAAGAGAGATGGGAAGCTTACTGGTAAAGAAGCAGTTTAAACTGAGTTTTAATGTATGCAAAAGTAATCTGAGCTGGCCTTACTATGTGGTCAATTTGGTAAATCAAAATTCTTTCTCCTACTTCTCTGTAGGAAAACTTTTAAAATGCAGTAGGATGAGTGTTGTCATATTCTTCGTCATAGTTTATTTTATTTTCCTGATTTTCTTTCTTAAGACCATTTTTTCCTACTTTTTTACCTCTAAAAAAAAAAAGCTTTTAAACAGCAAGGTGATTTTTGAGGTTTTGTCTTGCAAGCTGGAAATGGAAACTAAGATGGGTCTGTGGCTAATCAGAGCAAAAGAGAGATGCCCTGAGGCTCACCTGGTTTCTGAATCTCAGTGAAATGTTTTGGTGCTACAGGTTTGGAAGATACCAGTGGTTTGGGGGCAGGATGTTCCAGAACACAGGCTGGATGATACCATAAAATATCTGAGTTCTTCTTAGGCAAGCTTCAAGGGCATGACACGGCCCTAGGGATGCTATGGGAATCTAGCCGAGCCCAAATTATTCTTTAACATACTCCTTTCTACAAGCTGTAATTTCCTTTATTGTGCTTGTATTCAGGATCATAACTAAAATATCTTGCAACTTCTTCCTATAACATTTATTAGCTCAATAAGCACTTATTTAGTAACTATTGTAAATTAGGTCTGAGTAGATTCGTGCACTTCCCCAGTAGCTTTTTACTGTTGTTATCACACATCAAAATACCCTTCTCCACTCCCCTAACCACTTCCATTTTGTAAGCTACTTGAATTCTTGGTACTTCAATTTCCTCATTTTAATTGTACTGACAAGTACAGAACCGACTTAATAAAATTTTTGTTAAGTGTAACTCTTAATATATGTAAAGTCCTTAGAAGAGTGCCTGATCTATGTTTTGAAAGCAAATAGCTACCTGGGGCATTGCCTCTACCAGTCTGGCCCCAGTGCTCAAATGTACTGTCTTCATCTGAGCTTAAATGCCCAGGACAAATTTGCTGTGGGAAAGGGCTGACAACCCAACTGGTCCACAAGCTGCTCCCTAATTAATCAGTTTGGGAAATACCCGGGGAGCCAGCTTATCCCACTGTGTCTTGGCTTCAGGTTTCCTGCAGCTGCAGAATCTTCCTCCTTATATGCCCTGGGCTGAGTTTTCCTCTAGGTTTCTGTTTTGTTTTGTTTTAACAATATATACTTGAAGCTATTTACTTTATCAATATATATTCCACGATGTGTTTTTACTTCTCTTTCTCTGAAAAAGAGAAGTTTCCCAGCCCTGTTTTTCTTTTTTTTTGTTTTTACCTTTCATTTCGGAATGATTTTACTCTTTTTTTTTTTTTTTTCCGTGGCTCACGGTCCCAGCCGCTCCGCGGCACGTGGGATCTTCCCAGACCGCAGCACGAACCGGCGTCCTCTGCATCGGCAGGCGGATTCTCAACCACTGCGCCACCAGGGAAGCCCTGATTTTATTCTTACAACAGAGTTGAAAGAATATACAAAGAACCCTCATCCCACTTAGATTTTTCCAGATTCACTTACAATTTTGTCTCTCTCTTTTTGTCATTTTTTTCTGAACCATTGGTATACAGGTTGCATGCATCTTTATAGCCTTCCTCATTTTATTACCTCAGAAAATTACTTCTCAGTATTTTCTAAGAACAAGGATATTCATTTACATAGATAGGATAAAGTTATACATTCAGAAAATTTAACGTAGATACAAGTTTTTAGCTAATCTGCAGTCCACATTCCAATTATTTGAATTTTTCCACTAATGTCTTTTATATCATTCCTCCCACTCCAAATCATATAGTGCATTTAGTATTCATATTTTTTAGTCTTCTTTAATCTGGAACAGTTTCTCAGCTTTTCTTTGTCTTTTATGTCTTTCACATTTTTGAAGAATCACGGCAGTTATCATGTAGGCTGTTTCACAATTTGAGTTGTCTGATGTTTCTTGATTGGATTGGGTATTCCAGCTTATTTGGCAAAACAACTACATAAGTGATGTTGTGTCCTTCTTAGAGCATCACATCAGGAGGCACGTGATGACATTTTACCTCTTAATGGCGAGAAGTTTTATCCATTTTCTTCAGTGTAGAGTTAATATTTTTTCTTTTGTCAAATAATTTTCAGAAATCTATATTGAGACTATATGTAAACATAAAAAGCATCAATAGATTTAGCATCTACTGATGATTCATTCCTGATTCATTTTTACTATATGGCTAAAAAACAATAATTTTCTAATTTCATCATTCTTGTGTATTTGTTAGTTGACATTCTGACTATAAAAAAGAAATATTTCCTGTCATCTGTTATCAATCATATATCATGTTTTTATTTATTTCTTTGATTTTTATTTTAATCAGTGGGCTATATTTCATTGCTGTTTTATTTATTTTCATGCTAAAATTTTCCCAGAATCAGCTGGTGTGAGATGCTCCAAGATGACTTCTATGTCTTCTTAATACATCCTCATCTTTTGTTATTCTTTCTTGGAGCACTCTTTTACTTTCTAGTGAAACAAGATGTTCCAGGTTCATCCTGTATTTTCTGTTTCCCAAACCTGGAGACAGCCATTTCTTCAAGGACCCCTCATTCCTCTTAGTGGCGAAAGCATTTAGAAACTAAGCTCTGAGCAGTAGTTGCTCTCTGTACTCCTGGAATGTTGTTGATCTAGTTCTGCTCAGTGGACAGACCTGGGAGAACTCCCTCCAACTCTTATTCAACCCCAAAGGGTTCTTCCATACTTTGTCTCATTTCATATTTGTACCTTCCTTCTTTCATAGAGAAAACCTTGATTCTCAGCGACATCAATACATTCCTTCCTCAGTCATCCAACACACTGAAAATAATTTCAGAATTGCTTTCCTCATACCAAAACAAAACTGCTAACAAGAGTTCAGGATTTGTTTGTTTGCTGTTCCTGTTCTTTTACCTTTGACTGAGTATGTATAATCAAAGTACCGAATTCCAAAGATTTTGGCTTAGTGCCCCCTGACCCCAGAGTGTGGTTATATGATTCACTTATAACTGAGTCTATTTGAGTCTGTTTGCATCTGGTTTTAGGATTTATTTCCTCATTCTTATCGATTTAATTTTTTTGAGTAACTTAAACATTAATATGGCTCCAAAAGTAAAAAATATATATATATATGGTATACTCAGAGAGGTACTTCTGTTTTTTTTTAATTTTTTAAAAATATTTAAAAAATTTTTGGGTGTGTTGGGTCTTTGCTGCTGCATGAGGGCTTTCTCTAGTTACGGCAAGTGGGGGCTACTCTTCGTTGCGGTGCGCAGGCTTCTCATCACGGTTGCTACTCTCATTGCAAAGCACAGGCTCTAGGCCCGTGGGCTTCAGTAGTTGTGGCATGCAGGCTCAGTAGTTGTGGCTCACGGGCCTAGTTGCTCCACGGCATGTGAGATCTTCCCAGGACCAGGGCTTGAACCCGTGTCCCCTGCATTGGCAGGCGGATTCTTAATCATTGCGCCACCAGGGAAGTCTAGCTTATTTCTTTAACCTATTTCCCCCAGTTCTGTGCTCCTTTTAAATGACCAGTTTTATTAGTTTCTGGTTTATCTTCTCTCTCTTTGTGCATGTGCGTGTTGTGTTTAGTAAAAATTAAACAGATATAGGTGTTGTGACAGAAGCATCTAAGAAGGCCCCCAATGAATCAGCCACCCCTTATGTAATCCCCCATCTTGAGTGGAAACTTTGACTTGCTTCTGGTTAATATATCATAGCATATGTGGGGAGATAGTCACTCCCTTGATTTCATTACATTACATAAAACCAGAGAGAGGAAGAGAGATTCTCCTACCGGCTTTGAGGAAACTACTTGCCATATTGTGAGAAGAACTTTGAGAGCACCACATGGCAGGGAAATGTGGCCTCTAGGTACTGGGAGTGGCCACAATGACAGCCAGCAGGAAAGCAAAGACGTCAGTCTTAGAAACATAAGGAACTGCATTCTGATGGCAACGACGTGAGCTTGGAAACTCTAAAGGAATAAAGCTCCAAGCTCAGAAAGGAATGAAGCCCTGATGACACTAGATTTAAGCCTCTTAAGACCATGAACAGAGGACCCAGCTGAGCTGTACCCAGATTCCTGACCCACACAACTTGTGAGATAAAGAGCAAAATGCATGTTGTTTCAAGGCGCTAAGTTTGTGGTAATTTGTTCATAGTATAGAAAACTAATACATATAGGTTTCCTTATTTCACATTCTTTCTTACAGAAAAGATAGTATTTCTGTAAGAAATACTTGGAAATCTCCTTACCAGTTAATTCATGGGGATTTTTCTCAATCTTAAGGTAACAGCTGTTTAACATTCCATTATTGTTTTAACCTTATTTCAATGTTTGGGCAGTTGGGTAGTTTCTACTGTTTTACAATTACAAATAATGAGAGTTTAACTTTTTAGAAATGTGAGAGTGTGTTCTCATGGATGGAATAAATGGATAAATAGGCCAATTTGTCTTTATTGATTGGCTGTAATGTTTGGTCTCAAATCTATCACAAATATTTTATTTTATAATTTATTATTCTTTTTTTCTTTGTGAAGGGTGTCTTCTTTCTTCTTACTTTTTTTTTTTTTTTTTTTTTTTTTTTTTT
>NC_041225.1:35369583-35378098 GCF_002837175.3 Physeter macrocephalus
ACCCGTGTCCCCTGCATCGGCAGGCGGACTCTCAATCACTGCGCCACCAGGGAAGCCCTTCTTACTTATTTTTAATAAATTTATTTATTTTATTATTTTATTTTTGGCTATGCTGGGTCTTCACTGCGGCGCACGTGCTTTCTCTAGTTGTAGCTTGCAGGGGCTACTCTTCATTGCGGTAAGCGGGCTTCTCATTGCAGTGGCTTCTCTTGTTGTGGAGCATGGGCTCTAAGTGCACAGGCTTCAGTAGTTGTGGCACATGGGCTCAGTAGTTGTGGCTCATGGGCTCTAGAGCGCAGGCTCAGTAGTTGTGGTGCATGGGCTTAGTTGCTTCGCGGCATGTGAGATCTTCCTGGACCAGGGCTCAAACCCGTGTCCCCTGCATTGGCAGGAGGATTCTTAACCACTGTGCCACCAAGAAAGCCCCTTACATTTTTTTTTTGAAATTTAGTCAGATTTATGTTTTTGCTCTAGTGTTACCTCTATATTCATGACTTTCATAAGTGCCCTCGATGTCATTTTTCTCCCTTAATCTTTTATTATGTGGTTTGTTAGCTTTAAATGATATTCTTTGGTTCTACTTATTACTTATAATCAGTGATTTTATTTTGCTCTTCCCTTTTTCTCATCCTTTTCCCACCTTTTAAAGTCACTTCCTTTTCTGCATTTTCAGTACATGTAACATTTTAAAACTATTCATGCTTACATGGATCTTCTTAGATCTATAATTAAATATATTATATCATTATTACTTAGTATTGGTGAAGGTGTGTCATATGCCATTTTATTTATTCTTCCTTCTTAAAGGCCCAAGGAATTACACAAGAGCTGGAACACAGCATTGAGGGGTAGTGGGTGCTGGGAGAGGGAGTGAGGAAGAGTCCAGAACAGCCTGGCCTTCTTTATGACCATGCTTTGTCAAACTAGTGTTATCACCTGTGAGGGAATCAACTCTTTAATTAACTAAACGAAACATATTCCAAGGGGAGGTCTCAGGGTAACTGGTGTAGATTACAGGGTAGATCATACCTCCCTTCCTCTTGACATGTCCCAGAGAACTTCTTGCTTATGTCTTTAAGGAGGTAATTCTCCCACATGAATTTGTTCTCATCTTTGTATCCTCACATCATTCTTGGATTTCTTTCCCTGTACAGTCATCCAGTTTAGTACTTGCTGCTGTTGTTGTGAACAGTTTTCACGCTGGGATTGCCAAGTCTGAAATGGCTTTCCTTCTCCGGTTGTATAAAGGAGTTATAAGGTAGTTCTCAGTGCAGCCCAAACACATACAAGTGTTCAGAGCTCCAAGAGACTCCTGAAATCACCTTTGTGGAATTGTGCATTTCTTTATATGGCATGTCTTACTCTTGCAAACTGTTTATAGATATGAAGAGAGAGAGAGAGAGGGAAAGAGAGAGAACATTTCTTTCTATGTAGTCCCATGCAGTGTATGAACTCGCTTTCAATGTTTATGAAATTCCCAAATCTTTAAACAAATCTTGCCTCTGACTATAGAACTTGAAACTTTTAGATAGTTACCTCCCCGGCCTTTTTTCTAGCTTTACTTGCAACCCTGATGTATGACCCAGACTGTGCCAGATTTGACTGACCCAGAATTTGAATCACCAGCTATAGATGCAAAGAACTAGAAACGAGAAAGAATTTGTTTCATTAAGGAATGTAGCAGTTGCCATGCATCAGATTTCTAGGGATGGGAAGGGCTGTAATTCTAGAGGGACCTGCCCACAGTCCAGTGGGCAGAATTGCCAACTCAAGCTAGGTCACAGTGGCCCAGCAGGGGAGGCAGCAATATTTTCAGTGGACCAGTTCTGTGACACGATTTTGGGTGTTACCTCTGATTATTTACCTCAAAATATGGCTTTTTTCCTGCCCAGAGAGCGTCTCAATACCCTTTTGCACAGATTTGTCCTATTTAGCTTCTGTTGCTTTCAATTAAGAATTTTGATTAGTGTACTGGATAAGTCCCTTTATCTCTTTGTGAATTGGTTTCCCTCTCTGTGAAACTGGCTGCTTTGTCTGTATATTTCAGTAAGTCAGCCTAGCAAAATAAGATGATTTATCAAAGACTTTTTATGCTCAAAATTAAAGAAATAATAAGAGTTCTTTGAAGCAGAGATAACAAACCACAGAATGGCTCATTTAGACTTCTCAGAAACTATTTCACACTCATTAGTTGTTTCCTAGTCCCAAAATGATTAGTGATCTGGCAGTGAACTTTTCACTCCATAGAGTGAATTCCTGCTTATGTAAGATCACAGAAGGAAGACATTTATGTTTTTAAAATGTACTGGACTATAGTTCTTTAGCAGGGTTTTAGTATTTTTAAGGGGTGTGCAATTTGCCATTGTGGACAGAATAGCGCTTTCCATGGGAATTGCAACATTCAGACTGAAGAGCTAATAAAAGGAGCCGAGATATTGTCTGAGAAGGAAAAGAGCTCCGGCGGAAAAAGGACTGATAGGCAGAACATATAAACTGAACATTCAATTATTTTCCAGGGGAGGGAGAATCGAGATTTTTTCTTTTCTTTTTTAGAACAAAATAAAGACTTTTATAAGACCATCAGATTTTGGTGGGAAAATATTTCAAAGTATTTGACATTAATAAACCTTTATGGGCAACGTGAGATATTTTTTAGGTTGTCAGAACATAAATATATTTCAAACAGTAAATATAGTTGAGCTGTCTTAAGCTTGAACATAGAATTTATAATGCATAAAATGTGTTGTTGTTTTGAAAACATGTAAATTTAGAGGAGACAAATTAGTTTGTGCAGATATCACCAATAAAAACTCTCTGAAGGCTGGGAGAAACCGAATGTTCTTTTTGTAACAACATGAAATTTAAAAGTTTAATTCCCCTTGGGTGATTTTGGGATGCTTCACCACAAGATAAAAAAGGCAAAAGCACACTCTTCCAATCACCTGAAAAATCGCTCTGACATTTTTCTGATGAACTGGTTTGATGTTAAAATGTCCAAGTTCTCTCTTACTAACCTGAAAATGTTGATAAGAAATGAGTACATTTTCCCATTCACTCATCTTAAACATTCACCAGAATGATGAGTACACATGAATTTTCCGGTGTTTGTGATTGATGGGCCCTTCTTTGGATGTGCTGTTGGTCTGGATAGTGTTTTATCTGTGACTGAAAGCCTCTCAAATCCAAGGCCTATGCTTTTTACCTCTTTTCAATAGTGGTATTGAGAACCACAAGTCTTCATCAGCTATTTGATGATGTCCTTAGAGTACTTTAAAATATTTTAGCATTTCAAAGTCTATGAAACAAGCATTGGTAACTAATTATATGGAATTGGAATCTAATGAACCAACATCGGGTAGGCAAGACAATTTTTCAGAAATACATCCATTTATTCAACATTATATTCAACTGAAATTTACTGAGTGCCTACTGGTACCAGGCACGGTGCTATGTGGTGCGCAAACAAATCCTGTCTCTAATCTCATGTCTAGTGAAGGACATATACTGATCCCCAATTATGCCAAGACCAGTAAAATGGGAACTGCGCTAAATACTGTGAAAACAGAAAAATAAAATACCAGAGAGTGTTGAAGACATGTTTTGTGCCCCAGTTAGCCTTGTGGGACGAGTGCTTCAGGATGTACATGACTGAAGTAAATATGCAGCCTCCCTGACTCCTGGTGATATAATGCTGGTTACAAGCAGCTCTAACTCACTACTCACACATAGCACTCCGAACCTTCCCAAGATCTAATGACTATACACCCATTCTACACTCTCAATATCCAGCCCTTCAGTATAAATTTTAAGAGAATAAAATGGAAACAGTGCCTAGGTAAAGGGAACACAATTTAAGACAATTCCATTCACAGTGTTTTTGAGGAAAGAGATGGCTCAGAAAAAGCAGTCCATTCTGTAATAAATAACAAGCAAAGGTGATTCACCTAAAAGAGTGTACCAAACAGGCCACTGCCCATAGTAAAAGAAGACCAAATTCATAATGAAGATGAAAACTGATGTTCCTAAAGGAAATAATCAAAGAAACATAGAAAAACTTCAGCAGCTACTGAACTGAACTCTCAAAGAAATTAAAATAAATATGAATTAAAAACAATGATTGGGGGCTTTCCTGGTGGCACAGTGGTTGAGAATCCACCTGCCAGTGCAGGGGACACAGGTTCGAGCCCTGGCCCAGGAAGATTCCCACATGCCACAGAGCAACTAATCCCATGCACCACAACTACTGAGCCTGCGCTCTAGAGCCTGTGAGCCACAACTACTGAAGCCTGCACGCCTAGAGCCTGTGCTCCACAACAAGAGAAGCCACTGCAATGAGAAGCCCATATACCACAACGAAGAGTAGCCCCCCACTTGCTCACAGCAACTAGAGAAAGTCTGCATGCAGCAACAAAGACCCAACGCAGCCAAAAATAATTAATTAATTAAAAAAAAAAACAAGAGAAGCCACTGCAATGAGAAGCCCATATACCACAACGAAGAGTAGCCCCCCACTTGCTCACAGCAACTAGAGAAAGTCTGCATGCAGCAACAAAGACCCAACGCAGCCAAAAATAATTAATTTAATTTTAAAAAAAAACCAACGATTGGAGAGTGAATAATAATGGACTCGGAGATGTGCCACCCAGTTGTCCCCAAGGAATGACTTGCTGCTCGAGCTGGTAGGAGTGCTGACAGCAAAGAGCTGACAGCCTGGGATTGCCCTAGCTACAGGGAGCCCATCTAACTTTAACTCAAACCCTCCCCCGGGTGGCCAACAGCCACTGACCAACCAAGAAAGGGTTATGAAGGCCTGGCCATTTTGGCTTCACAGACAACATGACTAATGAATCATTTTAGTTCCAGAGCTCCCCTTGAGATTGGCTGACGCTATCACTTGTAACTATTCCAGAGTTCGATCTCCCCCCCGCTCAATCCCAATTTATTCCTCTACCCTTCACGCATGTGGATCCCAAGAGCACTTCCTAATAAACATCCTTCACACTAAACTCCATCTCAGACAGCTTCCCAAGGAATCCAACCTGAGACGAAATGCAAGCTACCCCATAAGAGATACTAAATTAAGAACATGAGATGAAGTGGAAAATGGCAACACGAACGAAAGAAATGAAAAGAGATGATGCTAGAGTATTTAAAACCACATCAAATGCAGCAATGTACAGAATGGAGTTGTAGAAAATAGAGTTAACTATAAGAAGAACAATTTTGGAAAAAAAAAAAAAACTTACAAAATGCAGTTGAAATGGACCAAGAAGAAAACAATTAAAGATGAAATGAACTACATGGAAGTTAGGTGCTTGCAAGAAGATTGGGGTTATGAAATAAAATAGCCAAAATCATTACGAAATAGAAAAATCTAAAAGGGAATCTTTTTTCTGACATAGATGAATATATAAATCTTTAAGTGTGTACCAGGTTGACTTAGTTTAAGACAAAAATGTGGGTGCACATACTTTATTGGAGGGTTGATCTCAGAGGATGAGGGAGGAAGAGGGGAAAGTGGGACAAAAAAGAGGAAAATCCAGTATGTTAATGATCTGGTTTCTACTATGGAGCCCTGGATCAAAGGCATAAGGTGCAACACACCTCAGAATAATCCTACCAGAAAGCAGGAGCTACTGACTCCCATCCTTCAGTGGTGAAGTTGACTGAGTTGGCATCCACTCTGCCATGCTACTGTGAAAAATCCTGGTACTGGAGGAAGGCTTCAGGAAAAGGAGAAGAAGCAAATTCAGGTTTTGAGGTGGGGGAACTGCAAACATTCTGGGAACTGTCTGCATCCACGCATAAATTCAGGTGGACCAAGGCGATATTGGGCAAGGCTATTGAAAAAATAATGAGACGAGATTGGGCACGTTCAGGGTGGTATGGCCATAGTTGAAACAGAAACAGACTCAAAGACTTAGAGAATGAACTTATGGTTACCAGAGGGGAAGGGTGGCGGGGGAAAGGATAGTTAGGGAGTCTGGGATTGACCTGTACACACTGCTATATTTAAAATGGATAACCAACAAGGACCTACTGTATAGTGCAGGGAACTCTGCTCAATATTCTGTAACAACCTAATTGGGAATAGAATTTGAAAAAGAGTAGGTACATGTATATGTATAACTGAATCACTTTGTTGTACACCTGAAATTAACACAACATTGTTAATCAACTATACTCCAATGTAAAATAAAAAGTTAAAAAAATAATGAAAAATGATCAAGATTGAGACAACTTGGTAAGATGATTGAAATTCAAGAATGAATGAGAATTGCATGACCATACTGAGGAAAAATGTCACCATAGAGAGAGTAGACCTCTATTTGCACATTAAATGACAGGAGACAAAGGAACAAGGTGCACAGAGTGTTGCTCGTAGGACAATAAAAATTTCCAGTCAATAGAATGGTGGACAAGATCAACCTACTCAAACCAAATAACACTCATGGATGTGGAATCTGTGATATGAAAGGACGATTAGTGACCAATGGGTCCAGTTTGCTCATTGCATTTAATCTTGTGTACCTTGCACGTTGAAGGCATACAGTCAATACTTGTTGAATGAATTAACATGGGAGTGAAGACTTTTCATGTGAAATAATGTTGGTAATTGTATATGGAAAGAAAAGGTAGTTCCAATAATTCTTTCTGTTCAGAAAAATATTTTAAATATTATACAAAAATAGTATATCCTCTAATTAAAGAAGTAATAATTCTACACAAGGGCATGTTGTTAGAAGAAAGCAAAATGCTTCTCTGAACATAATCTTGAACATAATCTTTACATGATGTATCACTTGCCTATTTATATACACACACGTATAATCACTTACACAAGTGTATGTGTATGTGTGTGTACGTATGAGAAGGAGGATGTTAGTATGTCTTTATCCTTAAAATCCCAATTAGATAAAAAATGAACAAAATTGAAGCACAAATAAATTATAAAATTACAAAGTTAGATTTAAGAGATATACTAAATGAAATTGAAATAAGCACAAATATACATATAAAAATACTACCAACTTAAAAAAATCTTATGATAAACTCTAATGTCAAAGAAGAAATGAAAACTGCCATAGATCAACATCTAGATAATAACAATAATAAAAGCACTCTAAATCCTATAAGGTGGAGCTGAAGCTACATTCAGAGGAAAAACATATAATAAAAAATGTTAATTTCAAAAGAAATTTAAAAAATAAATGAATTGAACTTCCCATAAGAATTTTATAGGCGAAAAAAAAGGACTATGTATGGAAAACAAAATGAGGAATCAATAAAGATCAAAGCATAAATTAATGTATCATGAAATGATGAAACAGACTTCATAAATGAATCTCATAATTGCTAAAACAAACAGCAAGTAATGAAAGGGAGGAGTAAAAAATAACTAAAAATAAGAATTAAATGAGAAAATAACCACAGATATAGAGAATCTCATTGAAAATGTAAAAATTATGTGTAATACACAATTTTCTATAAAAATACAACAATCAAAATTAATTATTGCCTCTCAAAAAGCAAAGAAGCAAACATAACACATAAACAGTGCCAGACGTTTTCAGAGGTAAGTTATTTCAAGAAGCAGGTGATTTTAATGGCACTTAAGCTACTCCAGAGCATTCTCTACAAATATGCAAAGGTGTGAGTTACAAGAAGGTTCATTGCAGATTTATTTTAACAGCAAAAATATAAACACTATGTAGAGGTCCTTTGAAAAAGTACAGGTAAATAAAATAAGATTCATCTACATAAAGGGTACAAGGGGGACCAGGGAGTTGGAACATTATTGCAAAACAGTACATCAAAGAAAATTTCCCAGAGAAAATGATATAGTGATGAATGAGTTGTGTTTCAAAGGATGAATAGGAGTTAGTCACATGAAGAATAAGTTAGTGTAGGCATTTTAGGGAGGAAAAAACATGTGTAAAGTCGTGTAGACATAATCCAAGCAAGGCTGATTAAAACACCTATATGTTGATTGTGAGCCTGAGGCAAGTGATGCAGGCGAAGGAAGGGGAGAGGAAGTTAAACTTGTTTCCGAACTTTATAATCATAATCAAAGTATAATTTGTCCAATACCATAAAAGAATCTGCATTGTGAAACGCATTACATTCAGTTTACATACTAAATAGATAAATAAACTATGTATGTGTAAACATATTTATTATAAACTTTAATTCCCTAACCTTAGAAACTAGCTAAATCATTAGCCAAGTGATGCTATTGGAAAACTGTCTTTCCTTCCATGACCTTGGCTGTTTGATGTTTTGCTGTTTCATCTCTGGGTCCAGTTCTGATCCATGCCTCATGCACTGTGTCCTGGAATTGTTATTTCTTTGTCTAGGACTGGAAAATTCCTGCAAAAGTTCACATTCCTTCTGGTTTTTGTTTTTGTTTTTGTTTTTGTTTTTTTTTTGCGGTACGCGGGCCTCTCACTGCTGTGGCCTCTCCCGTTGCGGAGCACAGGCTCCGGACGCGCAGGCTCAGCGGCCATGGCTCACG
>NC_041225.1:35378157-35403306 GCF_002837175.3 Physeter macrocephalus
GGCACGAACCCACGTCCGCTGCATCGGCAGGCGGACTCTCAACCACTGCGCCACCAGGGAAGCCCCTTCCTTCTGTTTGTACTTGTTTTAACATCCCAGTTTCTGTTCAAGTGCTTATTATTTATTTTTCTATGTACATCTTTACACAGATCTTGGCGAAAGTTAAAGCTTAAGGAGGCTCAGTCTTTTTTAAAGGTGTGTTTTTCAGTGCAATGCACTGCCCCATTGTATTAGCACTCAGAGTGGTTACAGAAACTGCCCTGGAGTTAGGGAAAAAAAAAAAAAAAAAAGTCCTAGGTTAAATTCTACCTGAAAAGTCTCCCTTACGATTCAACTGTCATTGATCTCTTCACTTCCCATGTACACTGTCAAAGACATATTCCCCTGTGAACCTCTTCTACTCTCACTTTGCCTTTTCTGCTCTATACTACCCTGTTGTAAGCACCTGTGGTTTTACTGCTTTAATTTCCAGCTCACAGTCTGGATAATAATAGGGACTGGAAATCAGAACAAACCAGGAATACCAGGAATGTATTCTCATGGAATACATTCTATCCAGACTCATTGGCCATCCACTATTCTCCAAAAAAGAAACTAGATTCAGTCTTCTCATTCATTAATTATTCAACAAACATTTATTAAAACCTATTATTCATCAAGCATTGAGATAGATACTATTGATACAGATATGAACAAGACATAGTTATCGCTATAAGTGATCTCATATAAGTAAGAAAATTAAACAGATAGAGGTAACGGACCTTAATGAGTGCAGTAAAGAAAGTTTTATGGGAACAGGGATGGGAGGAAGGTACACAACATGGGGAGGGGACTGGGACGGAAGACTTTCTTGGGTAGGTCACATATCAGTTATATCTTGAACCAGAGAAGGATTTAGCCAGAGGAAGATGGTGTGTGTGTGTGTGTGTGTGTGTTTAGGGATGTACAAGTCGTGGGGAAAGCGGTGAAAAGATAGCCCAACACTTTCTGCACCAAAAGATAAAGGGAAGATGAGATGCTTTTACTACCTGTATTACAAGGCATTAATTGAGCCTGTTGAACTCTTAAGCCTTTAAATTTCTTAAAATCAGATTTTTGCACTTTAAGCAGTTCAGAGCAGTTCATACATAGTAATACAGCTGAAAAGCAAAGACTGTGCCTCAGAAATGCTTTTTCTTTCCCCACTTGTTTTTTCGCAAAGCCATTCAAATGATCAACTTAATTTCCACCTTTAAAACAGTTTAGACAGAAGAAGCTTGTCGGCATACAGAAAAGAGATGAAAGTAAATATTTATTGCCACCATTCATTTTCCTTGAGCTTTCAGCCGTGCTTTGGATCAAATAGTGCTAAAAGACTTCAGGGATCAAAGGGCTAAATATCATGAAGCGGCCATATAACCCCAAGGCTGTCTTTCATTTGGGGAACATATTAAGAGTCTTTGGCGACCTATAGAAAATGATTTTATGCTCTTGCTCTCAATTTGAAAGAAACTCTTCCTAGCACACAAGAGACACTCATAATTTGCTTAATGCCTTCCTTGTGCTGCAGGAAAAAATAAAACTTAACAAATTTCAGAGGAAAGAGAATTCTTAAATGCCTGCGCTTGGGAGTCATTTATTTATTCATTCATTCATTCAACAACGCGTTCTGTGCGTATACTGTCACTGTGCAAGGCGCCGCAGATACAGGTGGACAAGACAGGCCTGGTTCCTGTGTCTGGAGCCTATATTCTTGTAGGGGAGACGTACAACAGTCAGTAAACCTGTGAACAAATGCCGATTCTAATAAATGCTACGAGGCAAGTAAATGGAGTGATCTGATATGGAATAACTTAGCAGTGCTGCATTAGATAGGGTGTCAGAGAAAGCCTCTCTTAACGTGACATTAAAGCTAAGGCTTGGAACTTGTCTGGTGGCGCAGTGGTTAAGAATCCGCCTGCCAATGCAGGGGACCAGGAGGACACGGGTTCGATCCCTGGTCCGGGAAGATCCCACATGCCATGGAGTAACTAAGCCCGTGCGCCACAACTACTGAAGCCCACGTGTCTAGAGCCCGTGCTCCACAACAACAGAAGCCACCGCAATAAGCAGCCTGCGCACCGCAATGAAGAGCAGCCCCCACTCACCACAGCTAGAGAAAGCCCACACGTAACAAAGACCCAACGCAGCCAAAAATAAATAAAAATTAAACAAACAAACAAACAAAAGCTAAGCCTTGAATCCTGGCTTTCTTTAAGTCTCAGTTTACAGATATGTAAAATGGGATAGTAATAGACCTCATCTGATAGAACTTTTGAAAGCAGCAAATGAGATAATGAATGTAAAGAACCCAAGTTTCAGTGCCTGACAGTTCTCAATCAATGTTATTATTATTAAAATAGATACTGTTGTTTACAGAATCTACCCCTGTCCATTTTATTTAATAAAATTGCTGAAGGTCATAAAATATACCCACACTGTGGAGTAAGGCTGTGCATTTAAAATATCTACTTCTTTTGGGAACTTGAAGATACTGAAATCAAATTAAGAAATAACTCGTAGCTTCTTTAAAAATTGCAAATTAATTTGTATCAGCTCATCATTCCAAGGCAAGAACCACATGAGAGAAAGTGAGACACAGAGACAGAGTGAGACAGGCAGTAGGAAAGCTGAAGGAAGGAGCAGGCTTTGTGTGGCTGTTCTGAATCTCATCTGCCCTCTAGCTTCTCCTATACCAACCAGAGCTCCATCCGCAAAATGTTCCTTGCCCTCAAAAAACTGATTTACCAAAGGCCCTGCTTCTCCTCACAGAAGGGTAGAGCTAAAGGGTTCAGTGAAATATTCAAATTGGGATTTGCTGGAATCTGGGCTTTTTAAATGTGTTAAGGACACAAGTTGGAATTAGGAGTGCTTGAGAAAACTTGGCTCAGATGACCACGAATATTGGTGTCTATTGTGCACTTGTCAATTTCCCTTCTGCTCTTCCCCATCCACACATTTTAGTAAACATAGCAATGACAATAATGGCATCTGATATCTGTATAAAGCTTTACCACTCATAATGTACTGCTTGGTACGTTGTCATGATGGTTCTGATAATGATCCATTGAATTATTATTACTATCTAGTAATTTTGAAATGAAGGATGATTTTCCTAAGAAAGCCCTGGTAGTAAGGACAGCAGAGGGGGCCTGATTCATATCAAATTACTATCACTTTGGGAATATACATTCCCGTTTGGGGCTTTATTTTTACTTAGAGAGAATGCATTTGCTTATCACTGTCATCTTCTAAAGAGAACACTGGAGACGAGATTGACAACCCAAATTTGCTTTCATGCAGTACATGATGGACAGCCTGTTAGAGCAGATTATGATGAATACTCCACGGAATGAGTTTCAGAGAGCTAGTAACTATAGAATCAATTCTCTTTCCTTTTCTTATCTTGGCTGCTGGGGAGTCCTGAATAAATTTCAGATTGGTTCCTAACACAGCTAACATCTCTTTTCTTCATAAATTGTCTTCTTCTCCTGGTTTTCATTTTTAACTTTCCTGTGGGTATGTATATATCTGCATTGATATCTACACCTCTATCTGTTTCTACAGCTACATTTACACTTATATCTTTGTGGCAAGCTGCCTCTAGTCTAGTCTGGAAGCAGTGAAGACATAAATTGTAAATATACAGTAGAACTCAAAGCAATTGAGCAACTTGTGACTCGAGAGAGAGTATTTTGGCATGGCAAAGTAAAGCCAATTTTTAAAGCATATTAGCCTGAATAAAGACACAGATTTAAGTCTGTTTGGATTTATAGTAATTTCATTCAGATGTCCTTTATTTTAGTCTATTTCCTCATTCTCAGACTTAAAACAAAATGCTACTCCTTTGCCGGAGGTCCTGTAATATTCCCACAGAGAAACACATGGATATGTTAGGATAGAGCATCTAGTTATTAATTAAGAAAATAAGAAAGCTCTGTTTATACAAAACTTGGATGATTCATTATTAATTAATTTGTCAGAACATAATTGCAGTGTACACAAATTACTCTAACTTTTGACTGACACACTTTGATGGCAAAGTGGGAAATATATTGTTTTGTTCTCAAGTCAATTATAAATATGCAAATCAAGGATTTTAATAAAGGTTTTTCTTTTGATATATAAATAGTAAAACATTTGAGTATTTGATTTTGAAGTGAAGATGTCAAAAGGATTCTTTTATTTTAGCTTTGAGGCTGGTGTGTGTGTGTGTATGTGTGTGAGAGAGAGAGAGAGAGAGAGAGAGAGAGGGAGAGATAGTTCTAGAAACCGCACCTATAGCAGGGAATGCCAAGTGCATTACTAGAAGAAACCTGCTGAGTGAGAAGAAATATCCCATTTATAGAAAGTATAGTTCACTGGAAAATAAACTTTCCCCAGGTGAGGAATTCTTTGTTGATTCTGCCTCTACCCCATCCCAATCCTTTCCCAAAGGATTGAGTTAAATGTCATGGTATGCTCATATTTTTTTTTAATTAATATAACAGAAATTTTTTGACCACTGATCCTTAAAAACCACCCTTAAGACTATCATATAGTTTATTGTCTAAACTGGGACACTTTTGAGAGCAATGTGGGTATTATTAATAATCAAGCTTGGTAATATGTACATGTATAACTGAATCACTTTGCTGTACACCTGAAACTAACACAACATTTTTAATTAACTATACTCCAATATAAAATAAAAATTAAATTAAATGGAAAAAATTATTCAGCAATATAAACTATAGCTCTCTTATTGTTTTTCCTTGAATATGAGTAATACTTTTTAATTGATATAACAGCAATTTTAGGAAAAAAATTAGTAATATAACTGATAATGATGATTGACAATGATGATGATTTTAGTATGTTTCATTTTTTTCACCACACCAAGCACACTCTCATCATTTTTTTCTCTGAATTTTTAGAGATTTTTCTGGAAAAAATTATCAGAAAGTGACTGGAATCTTTCCTCTGTAAGACAAAATTCAGTTACTAAATATCAGTTCAATGTGTATTAAAAAGTTAATATTTAAAAAAATCAAGCTAAGACACATGAGATTTGGAGATTCTATGATTTTCTGAAGGTTCACAGAGATAGTAAAGGGCAGACAGGGACCCTGGGTTACTGTTGCTTGTCTTTCCCAGGACTTTACACAAAGGGCAGCATTCTGAATAGAGTGTGTCCAACAGATTTCTAATGACCTAATGAAGAAAGGAACCATTATGCTCAGTGAAATCAGTCGGACAGAGAAAAAGCAAATACCACATAATCTCACTTATATGTGGAATCTTAAAAAAAAAAAAAGGTCAAACTCATAGTAACAGAGAGTAGAATAGTTGTCACCAGGAGTGTGGCAGTGGAGGAAAAGGGAGCTATTGATCAAAGGGAACAAACTTTCACTTATAGGATGAATAAGTTCTGGAGACCTAATGTATGGCGTGGTGACTATAGTTAATAATAATGTATTGTATACCAGAAATCTGCTGACAGAGTAGATCTCAAGTATTCTCACCACAAACACACACACACACACAACTATGTGAAGCGATAGATGTGTTAATTAACTTGATTGTGGTAATCATTTCACAATGTCTACATGTATCAAAACACACTGTACCCCTTAAATATATACAAATTTTTTTGCCAATCATACCTCAATAAAGGAGAAAAAATAATGGGGAAAACGAAAATAAAAATGATATGGTTTTGCAAAAAGAAGTTTTAAAAACTTGATTTGGAAAAAAAAATAAAACAAACAAGCACAAAAAGAAATTAATCAGTATTTTAGGTTCACCGTGGCACCTAACTCAAACTTCTGGGAAAAGGGATGGATAATCCTGGGTGACCTCAGATGTACGTTCACCTAACTAAACTAGAGGCTGAGTATATAGATACTAATTTCCTCCATATTTTACAGGTGTAGTCTCTCCATAGATTATTTTGTTAGTCATGCTGTGAAACTGACATGCTTTATAATATAAGAAAGCATGGTGTCGTGGAAACAAACATGGGTTTGGAGTCATACACTTGTCCTGTCTGAGTTACATGTCAATAATTTCCCAAGTAAGTATCATGGATGTCTCTTCACATTTTGAAATGGAGCTGCTTCTTCTGCAAAATACAGCTAGAAGAATCAGAGTTCTTATTTCCAAACAACAGAATTCACATTTGCAATTTGAAACAGAAAAGAAATTCCTTAAAAAAGATATTGAATAGTTCGTAGAATCACTGGGAAAGCTGCACAGTTGGAACAAATGGAGCTTCCGCGATCGAAGTTCAAAGCTTCCGCAACCCAGCCTGGTGAGGGGGCCATTAGTCACACTGAGCGTTCAGGGTCATACTTAGTGCTACTCCCAGGAACCCCGCTGAAGCCATTATTCTATAACAGAAGCACCACTTTCATTTATTTCTTGAAACTGAAGTCCAGACTGGGACCTTCTAATTATGGGTATCTTGGTCACATGTTCAGATTCTAGCTGGAAGAGGGTGGATGGTGGGGTGATAACAGGGAGAACTCCCCAAATAATGGAAGGATATTCCAAGTTGTAGAGCAGCTAGAAAATACAGCAAATGCCCACCACAGAGAATGAGAAAATGCACATAGTATCTCACAGGGTTGGTGTGTTGATCGAGTTATCGGATGAGAAAGTCCTTTGTAAAATGTAAATTTATGCATTAATATTTATCATTCCTTGCTCTAATCTTATCTCCCCTGAAGTTAGTCATTTACAAGTCATTTATCATTATCGCGTTATTAGTTCACTGAGGACAAGAAACTCACAGCTTTTATGTTCCCACTGCCTATTGAACAGCCTGACGTACAGAGACGTATAGAAAGTGGTGATTAACTAGATACAGACAACTAAATAAAAAGTTACATTTCCTTCAGCTGCCCACTGGGAAAGGAAGATCATGTTTACTGTGAGATATACACATTCTAAAGACTAAGCATGGTAGTGAGTTTCCGAAGCATTTGTTTACTCAGGAAATTCACACCTGTAAGTGTTTCTCCTTGATCCATGTCTTTCCATTTTCAGAAATGTAGGCTGTGTGTCCATTCCAAAATAATAACTTTGACCTCTCCCCCAAATGTGGAGACTAAAGCATCATGTCACCCAGTGATGAGAAATCACTCCCGGTTGTTGCCAGCTCCACTTTATTCTTGCTTCTCTGCTTCTGATATCTGTTCATTCAGTATTCACCGTCATAAACAAATCCTCTCCATGGAGAAAACTATTAGGCAGTGACCTCATCACTGAAAGACCACACAGCAGACACACCCAGCAATGCATTCCACTGTCCTCTTGGAAGAGAGGGTCACAAAATTAAACAGTCCCGATTAATACCGGTTCAGCCCTTGAAGCATGTACGTGATCCCAATTTATGCTCATAATAATCCTTTGAGTGAAGTATAATTAACATACTTGGCTTTTTATCTGGAGAAAATTGTCCAAGTTTATATAGGCTTTAAGAGGTAAACCAGGGTATAGATTGTGTCCCTCTAAATACTATTAGAAAAATTGAAGAAAAAACAGAAAAATTGAAGTTTAATGTCTCTTCTACTTATATTATTGGATATGTCCACATTTGTGTGCGTGTGTGTACTAGGTTAGAGATTTGGCAGTCTGATCTTCCTTCAAGGAAAAAAAAAGTTCTCCAACTGCCCATGAAACTGTAATTTGTGGTCTGTAGTACATTGGAATGAATGTCCCCAAAGTTATTATAGTTCTATTAAGAATACTGGGTGTCATTTTTATGTGACAGGACTCTTAAATAGATGAATGGGGGAATATGTCTTCCTTATGGATATTATATTGCCAAGGTTCCAAGGACCGGAATTTTAGAGGTTTTAGGACCAGTGATAAGTAACTCGTAGTTGAGGAAATCACATTTAGGCAAAGAAGAAAACAGTTAGAGGCATTTAATGGAAGATCTTGTGTTTGTGGCTGTCTCTGGGTGCATATGTGTGTGGGGAAGGGGACAGGGTTTATTCGTGTCAACAGTTAGGCTTATATGTGTCAACACACTAAGACCCACACATCGTATGTGTGGAAACACCTATTAAACATGAAGAAGGTATCAGTCAGTCCCGCAGAGAGGAAGTAAAGATCAGTCCTCTGACGAGTGTTAGGGATGAAACATTTATGATTCCTCGGAAACACACCCACACTCACCTCTAACCTGCTCTCAGAGACACTGTTCCTTATTTCTCATGAAGGGATTTTTGAGGAGCAAACACACTGATGATTTGGATATTCTTTTAAACTTTAATTATGTAGAGGCCAACCTGAAAAAGGAGATTCAACAGATCTTAGTTTCAGCCACACACACACACACACACACACACGCGCGCGCGCGCGCACACACACGCACACACACACTACTGCATATGAAATGAAAATGTAAAACAAAACCATGACCTCCCCCCCGCAACAAAAGAAAAAAGCCACAGGGACAAAAAGAACTGCGATTAGAGATTCAAGATGTATCTGGAAAACATCTACTTAGCTCACATTTAGATTTTATCTCTGCCATAATGTGGAGTAGTTACACAGGAATTAAACTAATAACGTGCTTTTATTTTTCCTAATTAGGGATTCAAATTCTATATGAAAGGTCTCCATTTCCCCAGATTGAATGCTCTCCAGTCTTAGAGGTTTCCCTGAAGTTCCTGTAATCTTAGTTGCTGCTGGGTTGGTGTGGAGTTAAAGGGAGTGGGGGAGGTTGAAGGAGAGGGTCAACCAAGTTCCACTAGGGAAGCTTTTGGGTCCCTCAATCCCACTGTTACCGAAACCACTATCTTTTGACCAGTGTTATCATTGGATTTTCTCTTCAGATTATGGAGGAAGGACTAGGGTGAGATGAGTGAGCCATTCACTTTGGGCACGCAATTGAAGATGCCAGAAAACTCAGTAATTGACATGAGTAATATTTAATGCAATCTTAAAAAAATCAAATAAACAAACTATGGCCCACAGACTGGCCACCTATTTTGTAACTACAGTTTTATTGGCACTGTGGCTGGCATTAGGGTAAGGCTAGGGAGGTAAGGCCCTGCACATACTGCGTTGGATCCTGTCTTTGTTTAAAATTTTAATAATTTGTTCGTGGTGGATTCTTTCATTAATTTTTATATTTTAAAATATTGTGTTAAATATTACTTATCTTAATTACTGAGTTTTGGGGCACCTCCTCGCTTGCCTCACCTTAATTCTGGGTTTCCGATATTTGGATCCCAGACTAAATTTTGAACAAAATATATGCTCAAAAAATTGTAAATCAAGGCCCTAGAATATGAACGTTGACATTGTGTTAAGAAGGAAGAAATGAAGAGAGGGAGGCAGGGACAGAGGCAGTCAGTGAGGGAG
The DNA here is from genome assembly GCF_002837175.3 of Physeter macrocephalus. NCBI lineage: Eukaryota > Metazoa > Chordata > Mammalia > Artiodactyla > Physeteridae > Physeter > Physeter macrocephalus. The sequence continues at coordinate 35,387,536 of NC_041225.1, forward strand.
GGAACAATTTTCTTCAAAGCCTGAGGCAGAATCCCACCTTTTGCACCAGCCAGTTATGGTTACCCTGTTCCGTTTATTTCCAAAAACACCTAGTGGCATGGTTAAGGGTATGGTGTAGAGTTTAATCCTGGATCTGACATTTAATAGCTATCGGTTTTTAGAATTGTATTTTTAATTCCCTGATCTTTAATACATTCATCTGTAAAATGGGGATAATATCTATTTCACAGCATTTTTGTGACAATAAATGAAGATAGTGCATACAGTTCCCAAGCTGTTTCTGGTACACACTAAGGTCTCAAGAAATATTAGCAATTGATTTTCTTGTTTTTATGTTATTGACATTATTGTTGAATTTTTAACTAATATTTTCACTCTTAAATGACAGCATTCAATTATGTAAGATGAATAGTACTTTGTGTATTACATATATATTAGTAATATGTTAATATATATTATAGTATATAACATATATAACTGTATATACATTAGATATGGTATATGCCTAAATATATATCATACTATATATGTTATATAATATATATTATAGCTTGTCTACTATCAAATTACATTACACATGTTGTATATTACATATATTCATGTTGCATTTATGCATTACATGATGTATTTTATATATTTTTTATTGTATCAGTATATATCTTTTGAACTATCCTATATGTACTTAGAAGAAAGAATTCATGCCTTATCCATCGCTCGTGTCTTGCATTTTGCTTACATGATTCAGATTAATCTAAGTCTTATTCAGTTGGTACTATATTTCCAGGGGAAGAAATTGTGCTAGCCGTCTTCACTTTTGCTATTTTTTTTTAATCATCACAACAACCTCGTGAGATATATACTATTATCTACATTTGCCAGTTAAAGAAACAAGGGCTCAGAGAGTCTAAATGACTTGCCCAAGCAAATGGTCAGTACTAGAGTTCTGACTGAATATAATTTAACAGATTTTGGTCCAGTTGTGATTTTTTTAAATTGTGTTTTGTTTTGTTTTAAGTCTACAACTGATCACACTGTCTCTGAGTGTGAATGTATTATGTGGACCCACTTATGGTTCAATTAATGGTCATTTTCTTTCCCTCAAGACTTGGCTAGTCATCAACTCTTCTTAGAAAACTTTACTAATATACTCAAGCTGCATTAGATGCTGCTGTTATATCAACTACCTTTTCCCATTTCAGCACTTATAAGACATTATGTAATCATTTTTTAACGTGCTTACCTGCAGCCAAAATACTCTGGCCTTCTGGAGGCTATTAAGCACATTTGATTCACTTCCAGGTCTCCAGCACCACGTGCCAATCTTTGGCACCTAGTAAGGGCTCAGTTAACATTAATTGAATAAATAAGGGTGTCCATGTATATGAATATGACTATTCATTTAATAAGGAATGACATTAAGATCCTCCAAACAAGATGAGAATAACTAGGCTGTTTTGCCCACCAGGACTTGATCTGTTGCTTTATCTATTACATTTTTCTGGAATTGTTTTGCAATTTATCTTGCAAGCCAATCATTTACATGAAAAGCATGAAATCCCACACATATTAATTTAAACCTACTCCCCTCCCTCTAATTTTTACATATTGGAACCGCCTATTTTTAATGTGTGAAGAAATTTCAAACGTGAATGAGTTTTCAGTGAGAAGAGTCAAACCAAGCTAGGAATTTCTGCTCTAATTTCCTTCTATCCTTATGAAGGAAGACAATGCAGTCATTAAGATGGCCCCAAAGGGGACTGTTTTCCTAGTAAGATAATACACACCAATATTTCAAAGTGATTTTAGTAGTGTTCTATGAGCAGCCAGATTGTTAAATTTTTCTGTTACATTTAAGTACAGTCAGTATCTTGTAATTTTTTCTTACAATAAACAGCAATTGCATTTGTAATAATAATAAAATATATGCTGTTATACTACTTTGAGTTTGATGTCACCCAGGAAGTTATATTCAACTTTTAGAAAGTCTGTGGAGATTTAATAACTCCTTCCAGGTGGGTGACAAGTGCCATGTTAGGCCTTAGAGATACACGGATGAGTGCGGCAAAGTCCTTTCTGAGATGTTCTAGTATCTATTGTGGAAGACAGGCGTGTCACCAAGCCACATCTCAATATACTTCATTTAGTGTTTTTTTCATGCCTGCACACTAAGGTGATGAGACAAGGTCACCTCTTAGAATTACTTTCTGTCATGAAATTCTTTGTGGTTGTGATTATGATTGTTATTGAACATAACTATAAAAGATAAGTATGTAACATATACTTTATGATAAAACGTGATCCCTATGAGGAAATGAATTCATTTAGTAGAGGAAAATAGAACTCCCCAGTGATGTAAACAGGACACAGTTGATAAATAAACTTGGAGGAGAAATTTAAAGGAGGATTTGGAGCTCTAAAAGTTCCACCTCGGTGTCTTCATTCCCTACCGAAGAGATGCATTGTTGGAAAAAATGAACTGTCACTAACAAGGTCGTCTCTGGCCTATCCCTGGAGTAATGTGATTTAAACAAATTAAATTTCTTCCACTTTTACATTGAACAAGCCAGGATCCTCAACTCTATCTCTCTTATTCCCACACTGGAGTGAAATGAAGACCAAACTATAATTGTCGATTAATAACTTCAGATTCTATTATGGAACACTTGTTGTGAAATTCATCTGCAGAGGAACTTCTCAAGAAAAGTGCAGGGCTAGGTCACTGTGAGCAAAATATGCCCTTGCCCACAGAACTGGAAATGTCCAAACATCATGGACACTGTAGGCTTTGCATTGTGGATCGTCTGTCCCTGGATCATCAGTGTTGGGCTGCTTCACCGCTTCTCACTCTCAGACCAACCCCAGGACGAGTTAGGTGGTTGGGTCCGTGAGCACCCAGCTCTACATGGCATAGGCTGGTAGGACAGTGACCTAAGTAGATAAATTACATTTCTGCTACATAAATTTCTCCAGTGAGTATTTTTTAAAGCTACAAATTCCTCTATTTCCACATATAATTCGGAAATTTGAGAAACAAGAGAGATAAATGGAAAATTGATCTGATGAACATATATGAACATATACTTAATCTGATTAATCAGAAAAATTCAAATTAGAATAATGATTTATCAGTTTTCACCATGGGTTGTCAATAAAAAAATAAATAAATAAACAACGGTAATAACCAGTCTGGGCAAGGGTCTGGGAAGTTGCACACTCTGATACACCTCTGTAGTTGACAATTTGGAGGTATGTATCGAGAGCTATAAATATGTGTATATCCTTTGAACTAGTAATTTCATACTTTGAGAATTAAAAATAAGAAAGTATTTAACGATATGAACATAGATTTAAATAGATTCTTTATTTTCAACATTTTCATTTCTAATAGTTAAAAATAAGAAACCATATAAATATAACAAAATTGGAAATATGATTTTCTGTTTATACATAAAACAGAAGACAATGCACCATTAAAATGACATCACAAGTAAATATTACCAGCACTACCAGATAATAGAAACAGACATTTCAAGATGATTTCAGTGGCTTTCTTTCAGATGTTACTTTTTATATTAATATACCTTTGGTATTTTGTAATATTCTGTGATGAAAACCAGTTGCTTTTGTAATAGGAAAACAAATAATATGGATACTAAAGGCAAATATATACTAAATATCTCCCACTGTCAGCAGCAATAAAAATTATAAAGACATCTAATCTTGAAAGATTTGAACAGACAATTTTTGAGGAAAACTACAAAAATTTAGACTTAGAGTCATATCATAATGTTGGACGGTAATTGTAAAGGTATCAATTTTCCCAAATTCATGTCCAAATGATTAAATATTTATAAACAATATAGTCAGCATTGCTAAAGGTGAATGGAGGGAGAGCAATAGCCTTGAAAACAAAAATCCCTCATGAGAATTTTTTTTTTCCCTTGTGAAAAAATAATTGGAAAAATAACGCCTATACCTTTTAAAACAGAAGTATGGGGAAAGGATCCTTTACTTAACATTGATGGCACCATAAAACCACAGCAGTTCATGCAGAGTGATAGTAATTCAAGAAGAATCGTCAGACCAATTGATGGTACCGAATAGGAGCATAGAGATTTCATATGCAGATCTTCAGCGGGAGAAGGATTCAGAATATTCTAATATCTTTTGAATCCAGTTCCTCCTCTTTTCACTGCAGCCACAGTCTTAATTCAGGCCTTAATGATCTCTCTCCTATGCGATGACAGTTCATGCCATGTAGTAATTTGCAATTATTCTGAGATATGAATTTGAACAAAGCTTTGTGGGGCAGCTGATCATTTACAAATTGAGTCTCATTTGAAAAGTGCTTTGTTGCTGTCTTTTCATTAACTAGGAAATGTTCTAAATGTTGGCGCTTTGTGGAAAAATGTCCAACTTGTGAGAAAACAAAACTTTAGTATAATTTTAGAAGGTGCATATCTTCTGGTTGTGTGAGAATTGTACAGAAAAGTTGTGAATTGTTACAACTCTGATTTCTGAGAAGGCCAACTTCCATATCAACTATTCTTTATCATTGAACTTGCTTAATATTAAATCAGTAGGGAAAGGAAATTACCTATGGAACAAAAATATGAACTATGTCTATCACAAACTTTATGTCAAATAAAATCTCCAATTTCCTTAAGAGTTAAATTATGCAAAAATATATAAAAAGAAAATCTCTCACAAAAATTTGGGAATATTGAATTGGTTTTTGTCTGAAAGGGTCTTTTCAATACAAATGAAGTTTTAAGGGAAAATGGATACAAACGAGTAAAATTTCTATAAAGCAGTAAAATCCTAATTTTATAAGGCACTATTATATGAAAGGACTTTTGAAAAGAAAAGTTCAATCTTGTTATTCAAAATTGTATTCAAAATTTTAGTTTGATCTTGTCTCTGGTGGGGACCACGCCATCGCTCTTGTTCACGCCCTGGCCTTCCAGGCTCTGATGGGTGACTTAACCCTTGCCCAGCACAGGCCACTACAGATGCTTCTGTACAGGTTCAATGTTTTGTTTGCTCAGTATTTGTTTTTGAGATTTATTCATGATGACAAATGTAGCTCAAGATGTATTGTATAGATATACCCTTAAAACCATTGTACCATTAACATTTTTCTATATGTTTTCTCTCACATATATATGGACATTTTCTAGGATTAAAAATCTCCGTATCATAGGATAAACAGAACTTTACCTTTAATTGATATTGCCAAATAAATCTCCCAAAGGTTTTTAACCCATTATTCTCTCCAGAAGTGTATATATGACCTCTCTACTCTGAATCCATGATAATATTTAGCATCATCAGACATTGTTTTCTTAAATAATGCCAATCTTATGGACGTGAAAGCCTATCTCATTTTACTTTTAATTTACATTTACTACCTCAGTCATTTATATTTTACTAGCTACTCATGTAGCCACCCATGCATTATCATCTTTCATATCCACTCCTATTTTTTTGTCCATATGAGATGTTTGTATTTTTATGATTAATTTCATTACTAATATAGAAAGAAGTTCTTTACATATTCTGGACACTAATCTTTTGTTAGTTATATGCAATGCAAGTATTTTGTCCCAGTCCGTGACTTATCTTTTCAACTCTTTTCTTCACTCCACTCCCACCCCAGTGACTTTTGAGGCAATGACAATTTTTATTTTAATTAAATGTACTAGTGTTTTCTTTTTGGACTTATGGTTTTATTGTCTTGGTTAAGAAATCACAAACTTATGCGTACATTTTCAAAAGTTTTACGCATTTAATTTTTCTTTTATAGCTTTAGCCTACCTAGAATTGAGTTTTAGGATAATGTATGAGTTAAGGATGAAATTTTTTTCTCTTTCATTTTTCAACGCCATTGAACTATTCCTTTCCCAATGATTTGCAAGGTTTCCTATTTTTAAATTTCCTTTCGTATGTGAGCCTGCTTTGTGTTCTTTTTCTGCCTCATCAATTTGTCTGTCCCTTTCCCACTACTACACTGGCTTAATAGCTTTTTTCTAAATACTTACATCTGATTAGAAAAATTCTTTCCTATCATTTGCTGCAAAATTGTTTTCTTTACTCTTAACACTGCTGTTTATATGAATATTTGAATTAGCTTTTCTAGCTTCATTAGAATTCCTGCTTGAATTTTGAGTGTAATTGCATTGAATTTATAGATAAATTTGGAAAAAAAAAACTTCATAAATTTAGCTAGAATTCTGTATACAATAGTGTGAAACTTACTATTTCATCAATTCATATTTACATTATCATTCTCCATTTCTTTAGGTTTTCTTTATTATGTCTTCGATGCCATTTTATAGTCTTTTGTTCCTATAGCTCCTTTGAGAGAGCTCATCAATCTTCCCAAGAATTTGTTTACTTTAATAGGATTTTTCAAAAAAACATGATTTTTGGATTTACTGCTTCTCTCTACCAAATTCTTGCCTTCTGTTCTTACTTTCATAATTTTCTTCCTTTCTATAGCATTGTAGGTCTTTTTTTTTTAGTCTCTACATTTAGAAATATTTGATTTATGAAATGTCTTGTTAGTTCTTTTGCCTGACTTTTGCTCCTAATGGCTTGTTTTCATGTCTATGTTAGGCAAGATTTTATACTGGAAATTCTGTGTAACTTTTCTTGACTAAGTTTCTCTATGGAAAACTCTATGTCTGCTGGGGGCCCAGAAATGTTACAATGATGAACCCTCTTTTATTTATTAATTCATCACCTTCAATTTCACTAGACTGCAAATTAGTATAAATTTGAATTACAATCTTGTATGAGCAGGTACCACCTAGTTTATACGTTAAAGAAAGGTCTTACCTTCTTCCATCTCTTTATATTCATGTACTGTAAAATATTTAAATTAATATTTGACCCTATAAATGAGAGTATATAATTTAAAGACCCAAGTTTCTTGTAGGACCCTTAGTTCTTAAATGTACATCTTAGTTACCACGAATTGTAAAACCTGCCAATACATCAAAGTAGTCTATGCCTTCTTATTCCTCTGATTTTCAGTTTACTCTTCTTTGTACCCTGTAGATACTTATATGTTGGGGAACTTAAGATGTGTCTTAAATTTTAATGAGCTAACCCTTTGTACCAGGGAATTTTTCTATCTAGATTCCATGTTGCCAAAAACCAGAATCCTACATTAACTCTTTACACATGCATTTTTTTTTACATGTGCATACTTTTTGCTTGCTAAGTGGACCAGCAAGCTGTATTTGTGTCAGTGTAACAGTAAGAAGTAATTGGAGTGTCAGATGTAATAATGAATATAGATGATATCGTTACCAGTATTTTCACAGTTATTTTATAAGCATTTTACCTCATTACCTCATTTATCTCATTGCCTCTCTATATAAACATTAGAATCATTTTGTCAATATCCATAAAAAAATTTGCTGGGATTTTGATCGGGATTTTACTGCATCTATAGATCAAGTTGGGAAAAACTGACATCTTGATAATATTAAGTCATCCTATGCATGAACTTGGAATATGTCTCCATTTATTTAGTTCTTGATTTTTTTCATCAGAATTTTATAGTTTTCCTTGTGTAAACCTTACACATATATTGTTAGATACATATCTAAGCATTTTATTTTTGGAGGTGCTAATGTAACAATATTGTGTTTTTAATTTCAAATTTCAAACTTGTTCATTGCTGCTATATAAGAAAGCAATTGAAATTTTTTTAATATATTTATTTTTGGCTGCGTTGGGTCTTCGTTGCTGTGTGCGGGCTTTCTCTAGTTGCGGTGAGAGGGGGCTACTCTTTGTTGTGGTGCGTGGGCTTCTCATTGCGGTGGCTTCTCCTGTTGTGGAGCACGGGCTCTAGGCATGTGAGCTCAGTAGTTGTGGCTCACGGACTCTAGAGTGCAGGCTCAGTAGTTGTGGCACATGGGCTTAGCTGCTCCACACCATGTGGGATCTTCCCGGACCAGGGCTCGAACCCGTGTCCCCTGCATTGGCAGGCAGATTCTCCACCACTGCGCCACCAGGGAAGCCCAGCAATTGACGTTTGTATATTGGCCTTGTGTCCTTTATCATTGCTATACTTGCTAATCAGTTCCAAGAGTTAATCTTGTTGATTCTTTCAGATTTCTATATAAATGATCATATCATCTGTGAACAAATGCAGTTTTATTTCTTCTTCCCAATCTGTATACCTTAATTTCCTTCTCTTCTTATTGCATTTTTCAGTATTTCCACTATGACATTAAAAGGGAGTGATGGGACGAGATAACCTTATTTCCTACGTGATCTTAGTAGGAAAGTGTCATTTCTCACCTTCAAGTATGATGTTAGCTGAAGGTTTTGATTTGTTTGTAGATGCTCTTTATCAAGTTGAAGACATTCCCTTCTATTTGTAGTTTATTTAGAATTTTTTTTTATCAAGAATGGGTGATGGGAGAGACCTTCAAGATGGCAGAGGAGTAAGACGTGGAGATCACCTTCCTCCCCACAAATGCATCAGAAATACATCTACATGTGGAACAACTCCTACAAAACACCTCCTGAATGTGGCAGAAGCCCTCAGACTTCCCAAAAGGCAAGAAACTCCCCAGGTACCTGGGTAGGGCAAAAGGAAAAAGGAAAAACAGAGGCCAAAGAATAGGGATGGGACCTGCACCTCTGTGAGGGAGCTGTGAAAGAGGAAAAGTTTCCACATACTAGGAAGTCCCTTCGTGGGCAGAGATGGGGGTGTGGCGGGGGGGAAGCTTCAGAGCCACGGAGGAGAGCACAGCAGCAGGGAGGTGTGCAGAAGGTAAAGCGAACAGATTCCCACAGAGAGGATCAGTGCCGACCAGCACCCACCAGCCTGAGACACTTGTCTGCTCACCCACCAGGGCGGGCGGGGACTGGGAGCTGAGGCTCAGGATTCAGAGGTCAGAAACCAGAGAGAGGACTGGGGTTGCCTGCGTGAACACAGCCTGAAGGGGGATAGTGAACCACAGCTAGCCGGGAGGGAATCCAGGAAAAAGTCTGGACCTGCCTAAGAGGCAAGAGAACATTGTTTCGGGATGCGCGAGGAGAGGGGATTCAGAGCACCACCTAAATGAGCTCCAGAGACGGGCGCGAGGCGCGGCTATCAGCGCAGACACCAGAGACGGGCATGAGGCGCTAAGGCTGCTGCTGCCGCCACCAAGAATCCCGGATGCAAGCACAGGTCACTATCCACACCTCCCCTCCCGGGAGCCTGTGCAGCCCGCCACTGCCAGGGTCCTGTGATCCAGGGACAACTTCCCCGGGAGAACACACGGCACACCTCAGGCTGTTGCAACGTCATGCTGACCTCTACCACCGCAGGCTCGCCCTGCATTCCGTACCCCCCCCTCCCCCTGGCCTGAGTGAGCCACAGCCCCCTAATCAGCTGCTACTTTAACACCATCCTGTCTGGGTGGGGAAAAGATGCCCTCATGTGACCTACATGCAGAGGCGGGGCCACATCCAAAGCTGAACCCCAGGAGCTGTGCGAACAAAGAAGAGAAAGGGAAATTTTTCCATGCAGCCTCAAGAGCAGTGGATTAAAGCTCCACAATCAACTTGATGTTCCCTGCATCTGTGGAATAACTGAATAGACAACGAATCATCCCAAAATTGAGACGGTGGACTTGGGAGCAACTGTAGACTTGGGGTTTGCTTTCTGCATCTAATTTATTTCTGGTTTTATGTTTATCTTAGTTTAGTATTTAGAGTTTGTTATCATTGGTAGATTTGTTTATTGATTGGGTTGCTCTCTTCCTTTATATATATATATATATTTTTTTTCTTTTTCTCTTTCTGTGAGTGTGCATGTGTATGCTTCTTTGTGTGATTTTGTCTGTATAGCTTTGCCTTTACCATTTGTCCTAGGGTTCTGTCTGTCCTTTTTTTGTATAGATTTTAGCACATGTTATCATTGGTGGATTTGTTTTTTGGTTTGATTGCTCTTTTCTTTCTTTCTCTTTTTTATTACTTTTTAACTTTTTTTATTTTTAATAAACTTTTAAATTTTTTATTTTAATAACTTTATTTTATTTTATTTTATTTCTTTCTTTATTTTTTCTTTTTCTTTCTGAACCGTGTGGGTTATAGGATTTCGGTGCTCCAGGTCGGTGTCAGGCCTGTGCCTCTGAGGTGGGAGAGCCGAATTCAGGACACTGGTCCACCAGAGACCTCCCGGCTCCATGTAATATCAAACAGTGAAAGCTCTCCCAGAGAGCTCCATCTCAACGCTAAGACCCAGCTCCACTCAATGACCAGCAAGCTACAGTGCTAGACACCCTATGCCAAACAACTAACAAGACTGGAGCACAACACCACTTAGCAGAGAGGTTGCCTAAAATCATAATAAGGTCACAGACACCCCAAAACACACCACCGGACGCTGTCCTGCCCACCAGAAAGACAAGATCCAGATTCTTCCACCAGAACACGGGCACCAGTCCCCTCCACCATGAAGCCTACACACCCACTGAACCAACCTTAGCCACTGGGGGCAGACACCAAAAACAAAAGAAACTACGAACCTGCAGCCTGCGAAAAGGAGACCCCAAACACAGTAAGTGAAGCAAAATGAGAAGACAGAGAAACACACAGCAGATGAAGGAGTAAGGTAAAAACCCACCAGACCTAACAAATGAAGAGGAAATAGGGAGTCTAGCTGAAAAAGAATTCAGAGTAATGATAGTAAAGATGATCCAAAATCTTGGAAATAGATTGGAGAAAATTCAAGAAAAGTTTAAAAAGGACTTAGAAGAACTATAGAGCAAACAAACAATGATGAACAACACAATAAATGAAATAAAAAATTCTCTAGAAGGAATCAAGAGCCAAATAATTGAGGCAGAAGAACGGATAAGTAACCTGGAAGATAAAATAGTGGAAATAACTACCGCAGAGCAGAATAAAGAAAACAGAATGAAAAGAATCGAGGACAATCTCAGTCCCATACTCCTTGGATATGCCTTCCACTTTTCTTTTTATCAGTCTTTGTTCTCTTTGCTCTTTAGATTTGGAGGTTTCTATTGATAAAGCCTCAGGCTCAGAGATTCTCTCTTTAGCTATGTCTAATCTACTAATAAGCCCTTGGGAGGCATTCTTCATTTCTGTGACAGTGTTTTTTATCTCTAGCATTTCTTTTTCCTAAGAAAGATACCCACATCTCTGATGACATTTCCTGTCTATTCTTGTACGCTGACTGACCTCCCTGATGATACCTGCTCCACCTCCCACATCTTCCAGGCTGTGCAGAGGGTGTTTCACACTCACATGTTGGGGCAACACCATAATCCTCAAGAGGCCTCCCAGACAATGCATTAAACTTGAATTACCACTTGCTTTTTCTTATCCTCTGCCTCTAAGAACATACTCTCCAGTAGGACCTTTCCCCTTCTCTGGTCCACACCAAGGCAGAGGTTAGTCCAGATTCAGTAGTGCGCTGGTAAATGTTTAATAATTGCTCTCCAGGAAAATAAAATGTCTCAGTTTGTCACATTTGCAAGGTTTGTGGTGTAGAGACCCCCATCATGGCCTATTTCAAGTGACGACAACACAGTTAGGAAGAGAGAAACACATTCAGAAATGTTCAGCCCTGAGCCGCAAACCCCAGCACCTCAGAAATCTGTCCTGGTACACACACTGCAATTAACCTTGTTTGGCCTTTACATATCAAGTCAGATGGCACACAAAGCTACTCTCTGAAGAAAATACCTGCACTGGATTTTTTTCTTCTGAGATTATAAAATGTATAGCTTATTTCTGCTGAAGGAGACGATGATGGAATTCAGTTGTACCTGAGCAGAGATTTTATAGTCCAGGCACTATGTAAACCAAAGGTTTCTTTAAGCCTTCATCCATTTTTCTTGTTAAGCTGATGGTACAGTCGTGCTGATGTTCATAGCACCAACATGGATTTGTAAATGCTGAAGAAGACCTTAAACTTTGGGTTCCCTATTCCCTATTACTCTGATGTGAGGAGGGAGAAACAGTCCTGATGAGAGGCAAGAAGTAAGTACATGATATTCACTAGACATTCCTCTTTGAAAAGGCCAACAGAGAATATTAAGAATAGTTTCATAATTGGTTCCAGTATGTCCTTGGTGCTATAAATACCTCACTCGTTATTCAGATGTTATCAGATTGAGTTTATGATAACAATGAAGGCACGTCTCAGGCAGGCAATAAGGCAGGTGCATAAGCGTCAAAATACTGGAGGAAACATTTTGGGGAACAGGTTAGTTATACAGTTTCAAAGTGTCATCCAGAGCCTACTTAATGCTCCAAAAGGAAGGATGCGCCTTTGAAATGGAGAAATCACATAGATCCCATCTTAAACAAATGAACAAACATCACTAATAGTGAGACCACTGATTCAGCTGCCCCTACCAGCTCCATCATCTCCATACACACGTGGCTATAGTCAAGTTCAGTGAGTCTCTGAATTCCCTTCTGACAGATCCTATGGCCCTTTAAATGCAGCCTTACTGTGTTTGGACTTCTGATAGAATGTGAAATGTAACATTGCAATTACTAGTTCTCCTGTTACCTGTTGTCTTTGGAGGAGAGTAAATCCTAGGTATGTACTGTCTGCATTGTTTTTAAAGCTGGTGTACACAAATCCAATACTCTAGATGTCAAACCTGAGCTTGTTTACAGGAAGAACTTCTCACCACGAACTCTTGACCCTCGCTGGGTATCTTTCCGAGTGTTTCACAAATCCTTTGTTACACCATCTCGCACAAGCTGGTAAAACTGGATTTAGATGTGTGCTGTGTGACGTAGTCAAGTCACGGTATATAATTTATGAGTTTCAAATGCATTTTATTCATTTATTTTAAAACTCGTTAAGATACATAACAGGATTTATCGAGTTTTAGAAGAGAAATAATGGTTTTGTAAGCCACCTTTTAAAACGTCCTTGAATTTTTAGTCATCACGACATAATTTTCTAGTGAAAAATGTTTAAAACAGGTAAAGAATTTTAAATTATTTCAGGAAATCAAACTCAAACATCAGTATGTAAAATCATTTAGCAAAATGGCACAAAAATGATTGATTTCCCCCTCTTGGTTGTGTGTGTCTTCTAGGAGCAGAGTCAAGGATTGAGTGCCTCTACTTTGGGGGCATGAGGTTCAGGTGCACAGCTGAGGGGAACATTATTAAGCCAACTACCACCAGCTTGATCCAACAGGGAAGTTCTGATGGTTGTAAAACACATACTTCAGAATTATCCCCACCAAGAGTGAGACAGCTGGGGTGTTTACAACCACAGCCAGTCAGACATTGATTAGGACTGTGTCCATGAAAGAGATTTTAGTCCCAGGCATTTCCTGTGACTGTGCTTCCAGGCCAGAGTGGGCTCTTACAGTCTGAGGACAGCCTTCAAAGGTGCAGCTACCATAGCCACCAGAAGTCAGCCCGGCTCTCAAGAGGTGGGGGGTGGGGCACATCAACAGCATCTGCTAGAAGCCCATTTATTTTCAAATGAGGACAACATTGAAAAGACTAAGGAAGAAAGAAATTATACACACACACAGATAAATGTCAGGCAAAACAGCCACTCTCTAGCTTCTGTGGAGTTCAGAAAAGCCATAGTGGTGCAGCGATGAGTAATATTTTAAAGGCCCACCTCCCCTCGATGAACTCAGTACTGTCTTTGTCATGTTGGTTGAGGTGCCATCATCTAGAGTTTGATTTGGCTTCCCAAAGCATTCTGAAAAATTCCTCTGAAGTTGTGAAGGGGTACTTACCACATTTCCGACCATTTGGAGGACCCAGCTAATACCTACCCACACCATGCTGTGAATGAGTCTGAGTAGACTCCATTCTTCCTGATACCTAAGGGAAGGCATCCGTACTGAAGGAACACAGGGGTTATTGAAGTTTAGAGGGAGAGGAGGAGTTATAATGATCTACCTGGTCCCCAGCCTGTTCCCCTGGAACATTTTCAAATACTCACTTCCAGGGTTATCTGTTCCTCTATGAAAGCTCGTTCCCTGAAACCTGTCCCTCTGGCCTCAGGGAAAAGTCCTACGCTTAATGAGGGCCAATTTCAGAGATTTGGATGTAACAATGAACATAACTCTGCGACCAGCGGACTTGCTGTCTCCCCTGGCCTTCCCTCCAGTCACTGGCCTCCTGCCTCTTCCCTGCGCTCTCATACTCTACATCTGTCTTTTCCCCTGGGCCTGAGCCCCTGCCTTGGAAGGCTCCGTTCCTCTTTCCCTTGGTGGGGACTTCTGTCTGTCCACCCCCTCCCTTTCCTAGCCTAGAAACTGAGACTCTGCTAAATGTGGCTACTTACCACCCTCTGTGCCTGCCTGGGCCTAGACTCTCCTCGATGTTCAGACCTCCATGTTCTAGCTCTCTTCTAGAACCCTGCCTGTCAACTCTACCTGATTTCCTTGAATGGTGCATTTCCTTTCAACAAAGAACTCAAGGATGTTCCTACTTCAACTTCTACTGCATCCCACCAGCCCCGGCATCCAAGGCTCAGGGCATCAGGTGATCAGCACCCAGCAAGTACAAAGAATGCTCAGGGCAAGAGAAGATAGACAGCAGATGGTAGTGAGACCAGCTAAGCAGAACAGGGCAGCAGCTTTTGCCTCTGCCATGAATGCATTTACGCACACCACTCCTCACTGTAATAGAGATACCGTAAGGAGAAGATACGCCCTAGCAGATGTTTGGGTGAGAAGTTCTGATATGATTGATGTAGGCACATACTTTGCATTTGACTTTTATCCCCAGATTTAACATGCCCTGGTAAAAACAGATTTTCTTTTGAGAGTTTTACCTTGATGGCATACGTTCATCATTAGAGCTTAGAAACATGAGATTTTTTTTCTCTTATCTAATAGCAGAAAACAACTCAAAGCTCAAACTCAGTGGAATAAATGTTGTATTTTAGATTTATCTTTAAAAATCACCTACTTTTCAAACTAATTGTCAAAAATTAGTGGGACAAAAGAGGTCCAATTTTAATACACAGCCAAGTGGGATGTAAATGAGTTTAAGAAAGAGAATAAAGTCTAGTTAGTGAGCCTGGAAAATACTCTCACTGTCAGATGTCTGGAGTCCTTGCTTATCTGCCTCAGCACCAAGGGAACAATAGGCAGTAAAGACCTTCAGCCTAAAGTCTTGGTGTTGGTAAATTCCTTAGCAAAATTGGCTCTAGCCTGATTATTTTCAGACAACTCAAACCCAGTAGCAGAGCTAGTCTGGAATTAGTATTGCTGCTCGAGGTTGGTAAATGACACGGCTAGGCTTGGGCGCCTCTGTGCAACTTCACTCACCATGGTTCTGTCGCTTTTCCACTTTCCCTTACTGTCTTTGTCTGTAAATGCAGGTTACAAGAGATACTATTGCTTCCAGCTACAAGGTGGTGTGACACAAAGATTTGATCACGGTGTCACAACAGCTCAATCTGAAAAGATCAGGCCCAGTGGAAGTATAAATGCATGGACGATTTTTAGGTTTTGATTCTTACAAATTCAGGCATATAATGATTAAACAGGAGGAAGGCAGAGAAAAATGAAACCCGAAACGTAAAAGGGGGATGAGTGAAATGTATACAGATTTTCTATAATCTCTGTTAAAGGAGAGGTTGAGTTTTCATTTCCCCTACTCCTAGAAAAAATAAAGTCCCTTTTAAAAAAAATTTATTTTATTTTTTGGCCATGCCACACAGCCAAAAAATGCGGGATCGGGCTTCCCTGGTGGCGCAGTGGTTGAGAGTCCACCTGCCGATGCAGGGGACGC
>NC_041225.1:35403461-35410667 GCF_002837175.3 Physeter macrocephalus
GCTCCGCAACGGGGGAGGCCACAACAGTGAGAGGCCCGCGTACCGCAAAAAAAAAAAATGCGGGACCTTAGTTCTCCAACCAGGGATTGAACCCGTGCCCCCTGCAGTGGAAGCACAGTGTCTTAACCACTGGACTGCCAGGGGGAAACTATCCCTTTAAGTTTTAGAGTTAAGTTTATAACTTATAGTTAAGAAATTAAAAAGGGGTCAAGGACGAAAGTGGAAGGGTTACATCACTAAGGAGGATTTGCCTCCCCTGTAAGAAAACAAGTGTGCCCCTTTTAAGAAGCTCTTCTATCACTTTATGTATAAATATAAATAAGCCACAGTGATAGGATTTATTGTGTTTCCTAAATACACACTACACTGTACAGTTCCAGAAATGGTAAAAGGCTTGCTGAGTGAGAGACAGAGGTCAGCCATGGTAGACCACCCATATCCACAGCAATTATTTATTGTCTGTTAGTCAAACATCAGATATGGCTCTAGGGGCTTCCCTGGTGGCGCGGTGGTTGCGCGTCCGCCTGCCGATGCAGGGGAACCGGGTTCGCGCCCCGGTCTGGGAGGATCCCACATGCCGCGGAGCGGCTGGGCCCGTGGGCCATGGCCGCCGGGCCTGCGCGTCCGGAGCCTGTGCTCCGCAGCGGGAGAGGCCACAGCGGAGGGAGGCCCGCATACCACAAAAAAAAAAAAAAAATGGTTCTCTGTGAATAGATTCTGCTGCTTATAGAGCACAAACAATAATGGCAATAAGACAATTCCTTGATTTTTAAGACATTTTTATATCAATTATCTGAGTTGTACAAGAATCACCCTAAGTGCATAACACATGCATGATTAACCCTGAGTCCTCTATGGTGAGGTGATTTCGTGGAGGTTGGGGATCAGTGTTGGCAGGATAAACACAGTATCCTGAGATGAAGTCTAGAGGTCATTTGAACAGCGCTATCTCTGGATTTTACCCAGGGGATTGTAATGGTGAGAAATTCAAATTTGCAGCCCTAGCCAGAGATAAAAAAATTACTTACAATATATAGTTTCCTAACCTTATTTTTTTCTCTTTCAAAAATGTATACTTAAGTCAACCTAAATGTGAAACCATCAACTTTGAAATTTTTGCAACTTCCTTCACCTTTCAGAAATAAGAACAGCTCTATCTATTAGTCTATTGGTATGTTTTCCTTTTCTTCATTTAAAAAATAACTTTATTGAAATATAATTCACACATCATAACATTCACCCATTTAAAGTGTACAATTGAATATTTTCTAGTACACTCACAGAGCTGTGCAACCATCACCACAATCAACTTCAGAAGTATTTTTACCCCAAAAGAAACCCTATACCCATTAGTGGTCTATTTTTCTCCATTTCCTCTCATCATCCCCAAGTGACTACTAGTCTATGTGTTGTCTCAGTAGATTTGCATATTGTGGACATTTAATATACATAGAATTATACAATATGTGGCCTTTGTGATTGGTTTATTTTACCTAGCATAATGTTTTCAAGGTTTATCCATGCTGCAGCATGTATCAGCACTTTATTCCTTTTCTTTGCTGAGTAATATTCCACTGCATGGATATACCTCTTTCACTTATCCATTCATCAATTGACAGAGATTTTGATTGTTTCCACCTTTTGATTATAATGAGTAATGCTACTATAAACATTCAGGTACAAGTTTAGTGTGTATGTGTGTGTGTGAATGTATGTATACATATATATATATATATATATATATATATATATATATATACACATATTATTTATTTTGGGTATATAACCAGGAGTGGAATTATGGGATCATATGTTAATTCTATGTTCAATGTTTTGAGGAATTGCCAAACTGTTTTCCAAAGTGGCTGCACCATTTTCCATTCCCACCAACAGCAAATGAGGGATCCAATTTCTCTACATCCCTGCCAACACTTATTATTACCTCTTTTTGATTTTAGCCATCCTGGTAGGTGTAATGTGGTATCTCATCGTGGTCCCTCAATTTGTAGAAGTTTACTGAAAATATGAACATTAACAGGATACTTACTAACTATAGTAAGTATTGTTCATTTCTATTGGTTTAATGATGATGACAGGAATTTCTTCAAAATAATTTGAGAAGAAAAGGGTTTGGGAAGGAGAGTATAGATGAAGCAAGATTGACCATAAGTTGATAATCACTGAAGCTGGGAAATAGGCATTGGGACACTCATTTTACTATTTTCTCTGCTTTTTTCAATGTTTGAAATTTTCTATTTAAAATACTATTTTTAAGTTTACTGTAATCTTATATTAAAAACTTTTAGCATCCTGGTGTGAAATTCACCCAGATTTAGACAACTGGGGTTATTTAAAATGACTGTATATTCTCAAATCAACTTCGTATCCAACTCAGGTTTAATTTTCCTCTATAAAACACTTCATTTTTTTTTTATTTCCAGCAGGCTTATCAGTTCCTTTAATGAAGAAAATGGAAACACAACAAAAATTAAATAACTTTCTCTTATTTTATAATTTTTTGCTAGATTCCCCTGGCCTATCAGTGGTTTCAAGCCTCTGAAAAAACAGTATTCCACAATGATATTTAAGACAGTCAGTAGCTTTTAAACTTCTGACTGACATCCACTGTTAGAAATTCATTGAACATTGTAACATAGTACTAGAGTATATGTATATTAGTATGAAAAATCCTTTCATGCTGCTTGTCTATTCTTTCCTGTTCTGCTTTATTTTTCTCTATGTTTTTTTCTTAATTATGGCCATGGTACATTAAATTGATTCCATAAACATAATGAATCATAGTTCAAAAAACAATGGCTTGAAAAAACATTATTTTAGATGGAGAAATAACAATTTTTATCTTCTTAAAGAATCTAGTAGAGTTTTCTTGAAATTTCCCAAAATAACTGTGTTTGATTAATACAATCATCCAATAATTCTTAATAAAACCAAACCAACTTATCCAGTACTTTGTTTCACTCACATTTCTTCTTCCATTAAAATTGATGGTTACATTCATCATTTGGTACTCAGCATTACATTGGATCTTTGGTCTAATTTATTTCCATGGGTGGTATAGCAAGAATGGCATAAAGGCTAACAGAGACTCCTAAACAATTTATATAATCTAATACAAACTTCTCTCATTTCAATAAAGCATTGTGACTCAAAGTTATCAAGTGATTTGCGTTAAGAGATAGCCAGCATTGCTACAGAAATCCAGGGCTTCTGATTCCTAGACCAAGTCTTTGATGGATGAATTTCTTTTTTTTTTTTTTTTTTTGGAATTTTATTGAAGTATAGTTGATTTAAAATGTTGTGTTTAATTTCTTCTGTACAGAAAAATGACTCA
This sequence comes from Physeter macrocephalus, assembly GCF_002837175.3. Taxonomy (NCBI): domain Eukaryota; kingdom Metazoa; phylum Chordata; class Mammalia; order Artiodactyla; family Physeteridae; genus Physeter; species Physeter macrocephalus. The sequence goes on from NC_041225.1 coordinate 35,406,814, forward strand.
GTTATACTTATACATTCTTTTTCATATTCTTTTCCATTACGGTTTATCACAGGATAATGAATATAGTTCCCTGTGCTATACAGTGGCACCTTGTTTAGCCATTCTATATATAATAGTTTGCATCTGCTAATCCGAAACTCCCAATCCTTCCCTCCCCCCTCCACCCTTGGCAATCACTAGTGTGTTCTATATATCTGTGAGTCTGGTTTTGATTCATAGATATGTTCATCTGTGTAATATTTTAGATTCCACGTATAAGTGATATCATATGGTATTTGTCTTTCACTGTCTGACTTACTTCACTTAGTATGATTATCTCTAGGTCCATCCATGTTGCTGCAAATGGCAATCTTTCATTATTTTTAATGAATGATTTTATGGCTGAGCAATAATCCATTGTATATATATATATATATATATACACACATATATGTATACCACATCTTCTTTATCCATGCATGGATGAATTTCTGATAGTGTGAACAATTATCAGACAGAAGCCATTTTCATAAGAGATTATTGTGGATGTATATGTATCAATTACTATTTTCCTCTACAAAATCTGTTTGCTACACTAGGTAAATCAAAATCAACTAATTAAAAAATCGTGTCCCCCAACAAGGTGCAGTTATGTGAAAATGGTGAAGAAAGAAAAATGAAATAATACATTATCAATCTTAAAAAGTTGTTTTCACAGATTATCCACACTTAATTCTTCTTAAATGCTAAATGTACAATTCTCAAACTCACTTTTGCCATTTCCTCACTATTCTTTTTTTTAAAACATCTTTATTGGAGTATAATTGTTTACAATGTTGTGTTAGTTTCTGCTGTATAACAAAGTGAATCCGCTATACGTATACATATATCACCATATCCCCTCCCTCTTACGTCACCCTCCCACCCTCACTATCCCACCCTTCTACGTGGTCACAAAGCACCGAGCAGATCTCCCTGTGCTATGCGGCTGCTTCCCACTAGCTATCGACTTACGTTTGGTAGTGTATATATGTCAATGCTGCTCTCTCACTTCGTCCCAGCTTACCGTTCCCCCTCCCTGTGGCCTCAAGTCCATTCTCTACATCTGCATCTTTATTCCTGTCCTGCCCCTAGGTTCTTCAGAACATTTTTTTTCATTCCATATATATGTGTTAGCATATGGTATTTGTTTTTCTCTTTCTGACTTATTTCACTCTGTATGACAGATTCTAGTTCCATCCACCTCACTACAAATAACTCAATTTCGTTTCTTTTTATGGCTGAGTAATATTCCACTGTATATATGTGCCACATCTTCTTTATACATTCATCTGTCAAAGGACATGTATGTTGCTTCCATGTCCTGGCTATTGTAAATAGTACTGCGATGAACATTGTGATACATGACTTTTTTTGAATTACGGTTTTCTCAGGGTATATGCCAGGGAGTGGGATTGCTGGGTCATATGGTAGTTCTACTTTTAGTTTTTTGAGGAAGCTCCATACTGTTCTCAATTGTGGCTGTATCAATTTACATTCCCACCAACAGTGCAAGAGGGTCCCCTTTTCTCCACACCTTCTCCAGCATTTATTTTTAGTACATTTTTTGATGACGGCCATTCTGACTGGTGTGAGGTGATATCTCATTGCAGTTTTGATTTGCATTTCCCTAATGACTAGTGATGTTCAGCATCCTTTCGTGTGTTTGTTGGCAATCTGTATATCTTCTTTGGAGAAAGGTCTATTTAGGTCTTCTGCTCATTTTTGGATTGGGTTGTTTGTTTTTTTTATATTGAGCTGCGTGAGCTGCTTGTATATTTTGGAGATTAATCCTTTGTCAGTTGCTTCATTTGCAAATATTTTCTCCCATTCTGAGGTCTGTCTTTGCAAATATTTTCTCCCATTCTGAGGGTTTGTCTTCTTTATGCTTTCCTTTGCTGTGCAAAAGCTTTTAAGTTTCATTAGGTCCCATTTGTTTATTTTTGTTTTTATTTCCATTTGTCTAGGAGGTGGGTTGAAAAGGATCTTCCTGGGATTTATGTCATAGAGTGTTCTGCCTATGTTTTCCTCTAAGGGTTTTATATTGTCTGGCCTTCCATTTAGGTCTTTAATCCATTTTGAGTTTATTTTTGTGTATGGTGTTAGGGAGTGATCTAATTTCATTTAGCTGTCCAGTTTTCCCAGCACCATTTATTGAAGAGGCTGTCTTTTCTGCATTGTATATCCTTGCCTCCTTTATCAAAGATAAGTTGACCATATGTGCGTGGGTTTACCTCTGGGATTTCTATCCTGTTCCATTGATCTATATTTCTGTTTTTGTGCCAGTACCATACTGTCTTGATTACTGTAGCTTTGTAGTATAGTCTGAAGTCAGGGAGCCTGATTCCTCCAGCTCCATTTTTCTTTCTCAAGATTGCTTTGGCTATACGGGGGTGTTTTGTTTTTCCAAACAGGTTGTGAAATTTTTTGTTGTAGTTCTGTTAGAACAAAACAATTGGTAGTTTGATAGGGATTGAACTGAATCTGTAGATTGCTTTGGGTAGTGTAGTCATTTTCACAATGTTGATTCTTCCAATCCAAGAACATGGTATATCTCTCTATCTGTCTGTATCCTCTTTATTTTCTTTCATCAGTGTCTTATAGTTTTCTGCATACAAGTCTTTTGTCTCCTTAGGTATGTTTTATTCCTAGATATTTTATTCTTTTTGTTGCAGTGGTAAATGGGACTGTTTCCTTAATTTCTCTTTCAGATTTTTCATCATTAGTGTATAGAAATGCAAGAGATTTCTGTACATTAATTTGTATCCTGCAACTTTACCAAATTCATTGATTAGCTCTAGTAGTTTTTTGGTAGCATCTTTAGGATTCTCTGTATATAGTATCATGTCGTCTGCAAACAGTGACAGTTTTACTTCTTCTTTTTCCAATTTGGATTCCTTTCTTTTCTTTTTATTCTATGATTTCTGTGGCTAAAACTTCCAAAACTATGTTGAACGATAGTGGTGAGAGTGGGCAACCTTGTCTTGTTCCCGATCTTGGAGGAAATGGTTTCAGTTTTTCACCATTGAGAATGGTTGACTGTGGGTTTGTCATATACAGCCTTTGTTATGTTGAGGTAAGTTCCCTCTATGCCTACTTTCTGGGGAACTTTTCTCATAAATGGGTGTTAAATTTTGGTGAAAGCTTTTTCTGCATCTATTGAGATTATCATATTTTTTTCCTTCAATTTGTTAATATGGTGTACCACATTGATTGATTTGCATATATTGAAGAATCCTTGCATTCCTGGGCTAAATCGCATTTGATCATGGTGTACGATCCTTTCAATGTGCTGTTGGACTCTGTTTGCTTGTATTTAGTTGTGGATTTTTGCATCTATATTCATCATTGATATTGGCCTTTAGTTTTCTTTTTTTGTGTCATCTTTGCCTGGTTTCGGTATCAGAGTGATGGTGGCCTTGTAGAATGAGTTTGGGAATTCCTCCCTCTGCTGTATTTTGGAAGAGTTTGAGAAGGATAACTGTTAGCTCTCCTCTAAATGTTTGATAGAAATCGCCTGTGAAGCCATCTTGTCCTGGTCTTTGTTTGTTGAAAGATTTTTAATCACAGTTTCAATTTCAGTGCTTGGGATCTGTCTGTTTATATTTTCTGTTTCTTCCTAGCTCAGTCTCAGAAGGTTGTGCTTTTCTAAGAATTTGTCCATTTCTTCCAGATTGTAGTTTCATTGATCTTTACTATTGTTTCCTTCATTTCTTTTTCATTTATTTCTCATCTGATTTTTTTTTTTTTTTGGTGATACGCGGGCCTCTCACTGTTGTGGCCTCTCCCGTTGCGGAGCACAGGCTCCGGGCGCACAAGCTCAGTGGCCATGGCTC
>NC_041225.1:35410758-35411867 GCF_002837175.3 Physeter macrocephalus
GCTCCACAGCAATGTGGGATCTTCCCGGACTGGGGAACGAACCCGTGTCCCCTGCATCAGCAGGTGGATTCTCAACCACTGCGCCACCAGGGAAGCCCTAACTTTGGGGATTTTTCTTCTTCTTTCTCTAATTGCTTTAGGTGTAAATTTAGGTTGTTTATTTGAGATGTTTCTTGTTTCTTGAGGTAAGATTGTATTGCTAAAAACTTCCCTCTTAGAACTGCTTTTGCTGCATCCCATAGGTTTTGAGTCATCATGTTTTCATTGTCCTTTGTTTCTCGGTATTTTTTAATTTCCTCTTTGATTTCTTCAGTGATCTCTTGTTATTTAGTAGTGTATTGTTTAGCCTCCAAGTTTTTGTATTTTTTGTAGTTTCTTTCCTGTAGTTGATAACTAGTCTCATAGCATTGTACTCTGAAAATATAGTTGATACGTTTTCAGTTTTCTTAAATTTACCAAGGCTTGATTTGTGACCCAAGATATGATCTATCCTGGAGAATGTTCCAAGAGCACTTGAGAAGAAAGTGTATTCTGTTATTTTTGAATGGAATGTCCTAAGAATATCAATAAATTCCATCTTGTTTAATGTGTCATTTAAAGCCTGTGTTTCCTTATTTATTTTCATTTTGGATGATCTGTCCATTGGTGAAAGTGGGGTGTTAATGTCCCCTGCTATGACTGTGTTACTGTCAATTTCCCCTTTTATGGCTGTTAGCATTTGTCTTATGTATTGAGGTGCTCCTGTGTTGGATGCATAAATATTTACAACTGTTATATCTTCTTCCTGGATTGATCCCTTGATCAGTATGTAGTGTCCTTGTTTGTATCTTGTAATAGCCTTTATTTTAAAGTCTATTTTGTCTGATATGAGACTTGCTACTCCATTTTTCTTTATTTCCATTTTTATGGTATATCTTTTTCCATCCCCTCACTTTCAATCTGTATGTGTCCCTAGGTCTGAAGTGGGTCTCTTGTAGACAGCATATATATTGGTCTTGTTTTTGTATCCATTCAGCCAGTCTATGTCTTTTGGTTGGAGCATTTAATCCATTTCCATTTAAGGTAATTATCGATATGTATGTTCCTATTACCATTTTCTTAATTGTTTT
>NC_041225.1:35411887-35417329 GCF_002837175.3 Physeter macrocephalus
GTGGTGCTGAATTCTCTTAGCTTTTACTTGTCTGTAAAGCTTTTGATTTCTCCATGGAATCTGAATGAGATCCTTGCTGGGTAGAGTAATCTTGGTTGTAGGTTTTTCCCTTTCATCACTTTAAATATGTCCTGCCACTCCCTTCTGGCTTGCAGAGTTTCTGCTGAAAGATCAGCTGTTAACATTATGGGAATTCCCTTGTATATTATTTGTTGCTTTTCCCTTGCTGCTTTCAATATTTTTTCTTTGTATTTTTTTGGGGGGTGGGTTGATTAATATATGTCTTGGCATGTTTCTCCTTTGATTTATCCTGTAAGGGACTCTTTGCCTTTCTTGCACTTGATTGGCTATTTACTTTCCCCTATTATGGAAGTTTTCAACTATAATCTCTTCAAATATTTTCTCAGTCCCTTTCTTTTTCTCTTCTTCTTCTGGGAGCCCTATAATTTGAATGTTGGTTCATTTAAAGTTGTCCCAGAGGTCTCTGAGACTGTCCTCAATTCTTTTCATTCTTTTTTGTTTATTCGGCTCTGTGGTAGTTATTTCCACTATTTTGTCCTCCAGGTCACTTATCTGTTCTTCTTCCTCAGTTATTCTGTTTGATTCCTTGTAGAGAGTTTTTATTTCATTTATTTTGTTGTTCATCATTGTTTGCTCTTTAGTTCTTCTAGGTTCTTGTCAAACGTTTCTTGTATTTTCTCCACTTCATTTCCAAGATTTTGGATCATCTTTACTATCATCACTCTGAATTCTTTTTCAGGTAGACTGCCTATTTCCTCTTCATTTGTTTTGTTTGGTGGGTTTTTACCTTGCTCCTTCATCTGCTGCGTATTTATCTGTCTTCTCATTTTCCTTAACTTACTGTGTTTGGGGTCTCCTTTTCAAAGGCTGCAGGTTCGTAGTTCCCATTGTTTTTGGTGTCTGCCCCCAGTGGCTAAGGCGCGTATTTCTCTGTCTTCTCATTTTGCTTAACTTACTGTGTTTGTGGTCTCTGTTTCACAGGCTGCCAGCTCATAGTTCTCATTGTTTTCGGTGTCTGCCTCCAGAGAGTAAGGTTGGTTTAGTGGGTGTGTAGGCTTCCTGATGGAGGACACTGGTCCCTGTGTTCTGGTGTATGAGGCTGTATCTTGTCTTTCTGCTGGGCAGGTCCACCTCCAGTAGTGTGTTTTGGGGTGTCTATGAGCTTATTATGATCTTAGGCAGCCTCTCTGTTAATGGCTGGGGTTGTATTCCTGTCTTGTTAGTTGTTCGGCATGGAGCATTCAGCACTGGGGCTTGCTGGCCATTGGGTGGAGCTGGGTCTTAGTGTTGAGATGGAGATCTCTGGGAGAGTTCTTGCCAATTGATATTATGTGCGGCTGTGATGTCTCTCGTGGTCCAATGTCCTGAACTTGGCTCTCCCACCTCAGAGGCTCAAGCCTGACAGCCGGCCTGAGCACCAAGACCCTGTCAGCCACATGGCTCAGAAGAAAAGCGAGAAAAAAAGAAAGAAAAATAAATAAATAAAATAAAGTTATTAAAATAAAACATTAAAAATATATTATTAAAATTTAAAAAGTAATAAAAAAAGAAGACAGCAAACAAACCAATAAACAAACCCACCAATGATAAGATGCACTAAAAACTATTCTAAGATAACATAAAAATCAGAAACTAGTAAGACGCCTACAGCAAACTCCAAGTCTACTGTTGCTCCTAAAGTCCTCCGCCTCAATCTTGGGATGATTCGTTGTCTATTCAGGTATTCCACAGAGGCAGGGCACATCAAGTTGATTGTAGAGATTTAAACCGCTGCTCCTGAGGCTGCTGGGAGAGATTTCTCTTTTGCTTCTTTGTTCACACAGCTCCTGGGTTTCACTTTTGGATTTGGCCCTGCCTCTGCATGTAGGTTGCCCTCTGGCATCTGTTCTCTACCCAGACAGGATGGGGTTAAACTAGCAGCTGATTAGGGGCCTCTGGCTCACTCAGGCCTGGGTGAGGGAGTGTTGTGGAATGCAGGGCGTGCCTGCTGCTGCAGAGGCCAACATAACTTGCAACAGCCTGAGGCGGCCGTGTGTTCTCCCCAGGAAATTGTCCCTGTATCATGGGACACGGGCAGTGGAGGGCTGCACAGGCTCCCAGGAGGAGAGGTGTGGTTAGTGACCTGTGCTTCCACTCAGGATTCTTGGTGGCTGCAGCAGCAGTATTAGTGTTTCATGTCTGTCCCTGGGGTCCGTGCTGATAGCCACTGCTCGTGCCTGTCTCTGGAGCTCATTTAAGCCGTGCTCTGAATCTCCTCTATTCGCACACCCCCAAACAATGGTCTCTTGCCTCTTAGGCAGGTCCAGACCTTTCCTCAGGCTCCCTCCAGGCTAGCTGTGGTGCACTAACCCCCTTCAGGCTGTGTTCATGCAGTCAACCCCAGTCCTCTCCCTGGGATCTGACCTCTGAAACCTGAGCCTCAGCTCCCAGCCCCCGCCCACCCCAGCAGTTGAGCAGATAAGCCTCTCAGGCTGGTGAGTGCTGGTCGGCACCAATCCTCTGTGCTGGAATCTCTCCGCTTTGCCCTCTGCACCCCTGTTGCTGCGCTCTCCTCCATGGTTCTGAAGCTTCTTCCCCCGCACCCACCCCTCATCTCCACCAGTGAAGGGGCTTCCTAGTGTGTGGAAACTTTTCCTCCTTCACAGCTCCCTCTCAGAAGTGCAGGTTTTGTTCCTATTCTTTTGTCTCTGTTTTTTCTTTTGCCCTAACCAGGTACGTGTGCTTGCCTTTTGGGAAATCTGAGGTCTTCTGCCAGGGTTCAGTAGGTGTCTTGTAGGAGATGTTCCACATGTAGACATATTTTTGATGTATTTGTGGGGAGGAAGGTGATCTCCACGTCTTACTCCTCCGCCATCTTGAAGGTCCTCCCCTCACTATTCTTACAATATTTATTCTGTTAGAAGCTGACTACATCTTCAACAAAATTTGATTGAATTCCAGACATACCATAATGTTTACAAAGCAACTCCTATGGGTTATATTATGTTCCACCAAAAAGCTATGTTGAAGTCCGAAACTCCACTACTCAGCATGTGACCTTATTTGGTAAAAGAGCCTTAATAGAGTTAATTAAGTTAAAATTAGGTCATTAGGGTAAGTTATATGCCAATGCGATTGGTGTCCTTATAAAGAGTAAAAATGTGGAGACAGACACACAAACAGGGATAATCCCATGTAAAGATGAAGGCAGAGCTGGCCCTGAACCAAGAAGGTGGAGTAGAAGGATGTGCTCTCACTCCCTCTTGTGAGAACACCAGAATCACAACAAGCTGCTGGACAATCATTGACAGGAAGACACTGGAACTCACCAAAAAACATACCCCACCTCCAAAGACAAAGGAGAAGCCACAAAGAGATGGTAGGAGGGGCACAATCACAGTAAAATCAAATCCTATAACTGCTGGTTGTGTGACTCACAAACTGGAGAACACTTGTACCACAGAAGTCCACCCACTGGAGTGAAGTTTCTGAGCCCCACGTCAGGCTTCCCAACCTGGGGGTCTGGCAATGGGAGGAGGAATTCTTAGAGAATCAGACTTCGGAGGCTAGAGGGATTTGATTGCAGGACTTTGACAGGACTGGGGGAAACAGAGACTCCACCCTTGGAGGGCACACACAAAGTAGTGTGCGCATCGGTACCCAGGGGAAGGAGCAGTGACCCCATAGGAGACTAAACCAGACCTACCTGCTAGTGTTGGAGGGTCTCCTACAGAGGCGGGGGGTGGTTGTGGTTCACTGTGGGGACAAGGACACTGGCAGCAGAAGTTCTGGGAAGTTCTCCTTGGCATGAGCCCTCCCAGGGTCTGCCATTAGCCCCACCAAAGAGCCAGGAGGCTCCAAGGCTTGGTGCTAGTGTTGGAGGGTCTCCTACAGAGGCGGGGGGTGGTTGTGGTTCACTGTGGGGACAAGGACACTGGCAGCAGAAGTTCTGGGAAGTTCTCCTTGGCATGAGCCCTCCCAGGGTCTGCCATTAGCCCCACCAAAGAGCCAGGTAGGCTCCAGTGCTGGGTTGCCTCAGGCCAAACAACCGACAGGGAGGGAACCCAGCCCCACCCATCAGCAGTCAAGCAGATTAAAGTTTTACTGAGCTCTTCCCACTAGAGCAACAGTCAGCTCTGGCCACCCCCAGTCCCTCCCATCAGGAAACTTGCACAAGCCTCTTAGATAGCCTCATCCACCAGAGGGCGGACAGCAGAAGCAAGAAGAACTATAGTCCTGCAGCCTGTGGAACAAAAACCACATTCACAGAAAGGTAGACAAGATGAAAAGGCAGAGGGCTATGTACCAGATGAAGGAACAAGATGAAACCTCAGAAAAACAACTAAATGGAGTGGAGACAAGAAACCTTCTAGAAAAAGAATTCAGAATAATGATAGTGAAGATCATCCAGGACCTCAGCAAATGAATGGAGGCAAAGATCGAGAAGATGCAGGAAGTGTTTAACAAAGACCTAGAAGAATTAAAGAACAAAGAAACATAGATGAACAATACAATAACTGAAATGAAAACTACACTAGAAGGAATCAGTAGCAGGATAAGTGAGGCAGAAGAATGGATAAGTGACCTGGAAGACAGAATGGTGGAATTCACCGCTGTGGAACAGAATAAAGAAAAAAGAATGAAAAGTAATGAAGACAGCCTAAGAGACCTCTGCACCAACATTAAATGCAACAACAGTTGCATTATAGGGTCCCAGAAGGAGAAGAGAGAGAGAAAGAACCGGCGAAAATATTTGAAGAGATTATAGTCGAAAACTTCCTTAACATGGGAAAGGAAACAGCCACCCAAGTCCAGGAAGTGCAGCAAGTCCCATACAGGATAAACTCAGGGAGAAACATGCCGAGACACATAGTAATCAAATTGGCAAAAATTAAAGAAAAATTATTGAAAGCAGCAAGGGAAAAATGACAAATAACATACAAGGTAACTCCCATAAGGTTAACAGATGATTTCTCAGCAGAAACTCTACAAGCCAGTAGGGAGTGGCATGATATACTCAAAGTGTTGAAAGGGAAGAACCTAAAACCAAGATTACTCCACCCAGCAAGGATCTCATTCAGATTCGATGGAGAAATCAAAAGCTTTAAAGACAAGCAAAAGCTAAGAGAATTCAGCACCACCAAACCAGCTCTACAACAAATGCTAAGGGAACGTTTCTAAGTAAGAAACACAAAAGAGGAAAAGGACCTACAAAAACAAACACAAAACAATTAAGAAAATGGTCATAGGAACATACATATCGATAATTACCTTAAAAGTGAATGGATTAAATGCTCCAACCAAAAGACACAGGCTTGCTGAATGGATACAAAAACAAGACCCATATATATGCTGTCTACAAGAGACCCACTTCAGACCTAGGGACACATACAGACTGAAAGCGAGGGGATGGAAAAAGATATTCCATGCAAATGGAAAGCA
>NC_041225.1:35418212-35420374 GCF_002837175.3 Physeter macrocephalus
CAAGCAGATTAAAGTTTTACTGAGCTCTTCCCACTAGAGCAACAGTCAGCTCTGGCCACCCCCAGTCCCTCCCATCAGGAAACTTGCACAAGCCTCTTAGATAGCCTCATCCACCAGAGGGCGGACAGCAGAAGCAAGAAGAACTATAGTCCTGCAGCCTGTGGAACAAAAACCACATTCACAGAAAGGTAGACAAGATGAAAAGGCAGAGGGCTATGTACCAGATGAAGGAACAAGATGAAACCTCAGAAAAACAACTAAATGGAGTGGAGACAAGAAACCTTCTAGAAAAAGAATTCAGAATAATGATAGTGAAGATCATCCAGGACCTCAGCAAATGAATGGAGGCAAAGATCGAGAAGATGCAGGAAGTGTTTAACAAAGACCTAGAAGAATTAAAGAACAAAGAAACATAGATGAACAATACAATAACTGAAATGAAAACTACACTAGAAGGAATCAGTAGCAGGATAAGTGAGGCAGAAGAATGGATAAGTGACCTGGAAGACAGAATGGTGGAATTCACCGCTGTGGAACAGAATAAAGAAAAAAGAATGAAAAGTAATGAAGACAGCCTAAGAGACCTCTGCACCAACATTAAATGCAACAACAGTTGCATTATAGGGTCCCAGAAGGAGAAGAGAGAGAGAAAGAACCGGCGAAAATATTTGAAGAGATTATAGTCGAAAACTTCCTTAACATGGGAAAGGAAACAGCCACCCAAGTCCAGGAAGTGCAGCAAGTCCCATACAGGATAAACTCAGGGAGAAACATGCCGAGACACATAGTAATCAAATTGGCAAAAATTAAAGAAAAATTATTGAAAGCTAAGGGAACGTTTCTAAGTAAGAAACACAAAAGAGGAAAAGGACCTACAAAAACAAACACAAAACAATTAAGAAAATGGTCATAGGAACATACATATCAATAATTACCTTAAACATAAATGGATTAAATGCTCCAACCAAAAGACACAGGCTTGCTGAATGGATACAAAAACAAGACCCATATATAAGTTGTCTACAAGAGACCCACTTCAGACCTAGGGACACCTAAAGACTGAAAGTGAGGGGGTGGAAAAAGATATTCCATGCAAATGGAAATCAAAAGAAATCTGGAATAGCAATACTCATATCAGATAAAATAGACTTTAAAATAAACATAAATCAAGCCTCAGAAAATTTAAGAAAATTGAAATAATATCCAGCATATTTTCTGACCACAATGCTATGAGATTAGAAATGAATTACAGGGAAAAAAACAACAATTATAAATATATATGCCCCCAACATAGGGGCACCTCAATACATAAGGCAACTGCTAACAGCTATAAAAAGGGAAAAAACCGTAAAAAACACAGACACACGGAGGCTAAACAATACGTTAATAAATAACCAAGAGATCACTGAAGAAATGAAAGGGGAAATCAAAAAATACCTAGAGACAAATGGCAATGAAAACACGACGATCCAAAGCCTATGGGATGCAGCAAAAGTAGTTTTAAGAGGGAAGTTTATAGCTATACAAGCCTACCTCAAGAAATAAGAAAAATCTCAAATAAACAATCTAACCTTACACCTAAAGGAACTAAAGAAAGAAACAAAACCCAAAGTTAGCAGAAGGAAATAAATCATAAAAATCAGAGCAGAAATAAGTGAAATAGAAACAAAGAAAACAATAGCAAAGATAAATAAAACTAAAAGCTGGTTCCTTGAGAAGATTAAAAAAATTGATAAACCATTAGCCAGACTCATCAAGAAAAAGAGGGAGAGGACTCAAATCAATAAAATTAGAAATGAAAAAGGAGAACTTACAAGAGACACTGCAGAAATACAAAGCATCCTAAGAGACTACTACAAGCAACTCTATGCCAATAAAATGGACAACCTGGAAGAAATGGTCAAAGTCTTAGAAAGGTATAACCTTCCCAGACTGAACCAGGAAGAAACAGGAAATATGAACAGACCAATCACAAGTAATGTAATTGAAACTGGATTAAAAATCTTCCAACAAACAAAAGTCCAGGACCAGATGGCTTCACAGGTGATTTCTATCAAACATTTAGAGAAGAGCTAACACACATCCTTCTCAAACTCTTCCAGAAAATTGCAGAGGAAGGAACACTCCCAAACTCATTCTATGAGGCCACCATCACCCTGATA
>NC_041225.1:35420732-35420916 GCF_002837175.3 Physeter macrocephalus
CCACTCTTATTCAACATAGTTTTGGAAGTCCTAGCCATGGCAATTAGAGAAGAGAAAAAAAATAAAAGGAATACAAATTGGAAAGGAAGAAGTAAAGCTGTCAGTGTTTGCAGATGACATCCTACTATACATAGAGAATCCCAAAGATGCCACCAGAAAACTACTAGAGCTAATCAATGAATTT
>NC_041225.1:35421018-35479875 GCF_002837175.3 Physeter macrocephalus
ACTCCCATTTACCATCGCAACAAAAAGAATAAAATACCTAGGAATAAACCTACCTAGGGAGACAAAAGACCTGTATGCAGAAAACTATGACACTTATGAGAGAAATTAAAGATGATACCAACAGATGGAGAGATATACCATGTCCTTGGATTGGAAGAATCAATATTGTGAAAATGGCTATACTACCCAAAGGAATTTACAGATTCAGTTCAATCCCTGTCAAATTACCAATGGCAGTTTTTATGGAACTAGCACAAACAATCTTAAAATTTGTATGGAGAAACAAAAGACCCCAAATGGCCAAAGCAGTCCTGAGGGGAGAAAACAGAGCTAGAGGAATCAAACTCCCTGACTTCAGACTATACTACAAAGCTACAGTAATCAAGACAATATGGTACTGACACAAAAACAGAAACATTGATCAATGGAACAAGATAGAAAGCCCAGAGATAAACCCACGCACCTATGGTCAACTAATCTATGACAAAGGAGGCAAGGATATACAATGGAGAAAAGACAGTTTCTTCAATTAGAGGTGCTGGGAAAACCGGACAGCTACATGTAAAAGAATGAAATTAGAACACTCTGTAACACCATACACAAATTAAACTGAAAATGTATTAGAGACCTAAATGTAAGACCAGACACTAAAAAACTCTTCGAGGAAAACATAGGAAGAACACTCTTTGACATAAATCACAACAAGATCTTTTTTGATCCACCTCCTAGAGTAATGGAAATAAAAACAAAAATAAACAAATGGGACCTAATGAAAGCATATACCCAGAGAAAACCATAATTCAAAAAGACACATGCACCTCAATGTTCATTGCAGCAATATTTACAATACCGAGGTCATGGAAGAAACCTAAATGCCCATTGACAGATGAATGGATAAAGAAGAAGTGGTACATATATACAACAGAATATTACTCAGCCATAAAAAGCAACGAAATTGGGTCATTTTTTGAGACGTGGATGGATCTAGAGTCTGTCATACAGAGTGAAGTAAGTCAGAAAGAGAAAAACAAATATTGTATATTAATACATATATGTGGAACCTAGAAAAATGGTACAGATGAACCATTTTGTAGGGCAGAAATTGAGACACAGATGTAGAGAACAAACGTATGGAAACCAAAGGGGGAAAGCAGCGGGGCGGGTGGGAGTGGGGGTGTGCTGAATTGGGCGATTGGGATTGACATGTATACACTGATGTGTATAAAATTGATGACTAATAAGAACCTGCTGTATAAAAAAATAAATAAAACTAAATTAAAAAATAAAAGATGAAGGCAGAGACATGAGTGATGCTTCTGCAGTCTAAAGGTCGCCAGCAAACCACCAGAGGCTAGATGAGAGGTGTGGAACAGATTCTTCCTCACAGTGCTTGGAAGGAAGCAGCCCTGATGACATCTAAATGTCAGACTTCTATGCTCCAGAACGGAGACAATACATTTCTGTCCTTGAAGCCATCTAGTTTGTGGTCCTTTGTTATAGCAAACCAAGAAAACTAATACTGTACCTCTGCTGGGAAACCAGTATATTCCTGAATATGTCAGTTCTCTCTCACAAGTTAGCTCTTGACCCCCAAGTTTTCATGGATGAGCTGTGCAGAACAGTAATGAGCATTCAGTGCAGCCCTTGGGACTTCAGTCCCTCCCGTACCTTCTATCTAGTCCCGATGATGGATGTCCTGCCTCGCTCACCCAGAGCTCCAGTTCCTCATCCCTAGCTGTTCACCAAACTTTTCTGCCAAAAGTCCTACCATCACATGTAGGTAATTAAAACTCACTGTCCTCTCATAAGCCAAAAGAATTTGAGCTTTTCTGTTTTTGACCTCAAGACTAATTTCAGCATTGTGATATTTTCAAAAGAAATCTAAACTGAAAACCCAAATCTTTAATAGTCATGTAGATCTTTTCTGTAAGTTACCTTGATGGAGAGAGTCATTCACCACACACAATATAACACAGAGCATTGTTGCTGTTTAAAATCCTGCCTCTGTCCCCTAGATTGCCTGCCCTGTTGTATTTGTCTTGTATCCTCATGTCTAGCACATTACAGTGCTCAGGAAATGTTTCCCTTGTTTTTCTGGTGTACAGCAAAGTGATTCAGTTATATATCGCATATGTATGTATACATATGTACATATATATTCTTTTTCATATTCTTTTCCATATGGTTTGTTACAGGATATTGAATATATTTCCCTGTGCTATACAGTAGGACCTCGTTGTTTATCCATTCAGGAAATGTTTCCTGATTTAACGATTTAATTTCCGCATGCAGGGACATTCTGATTCAAGGTAACTTCTACTTATCGATCTTGGTTCTGTTCGCTAAACCGCATGGAAGAGGTCTAACCTGTTTTACCTTGAGAGACTTTAAAATATGTAGGATAATGAATATATTTCCCTGTGCTATACAGTAGGACCTCGTTGTTTATCCATTCAGGAAATGTTTCCTGATTTAACGATTTAATTTCCGCATGCAGGGACATTCTGATTCAAGGTAACTTCTACTTATCGATCTTGGTTCTGTTCGCTAAACCGCATGGAAGAGGTCTAACCTGTTTTACCTTGAGAGACTTTAAAATATGTAATAACCATTAAGTTACCCCTAGTGTGTCTTTTTATCTGAGCTTTACCAATCAGCCCAAGCTTTCAAAAGTGCCTGTGAAAAATTCCTCATGAAACTGACTTTCAAATCCCTATCATCACTTTTGTGTTTACATTGGGTAGCTAAAAGCACCCTCTTTTTTCCCATGCTCTGGACTTCTATAAATGCAACTTCGTGTGTAGTGTTCTCCCTCTCGGTGTTATTTTACATATTCCTTCCATAAGTGGACCATGGATATTACCACACAGTTGTGGATGCAAACGTTACACAGGAGATATTGCTATAGCATCTCATCAAGTGCTCTGTGGGACGGCAACTGTCTGTTTTCTGCCTTCACTGGATAAGGGTTTTAACCAGCTTTGAATCCACTGTTTCCTCCTAGTCAATACATATATGTTGAACAACTCATCAAATTCCTTTCCTTGCTGGTACTATGATTCACCATGTTTATGGCATTTCTCTGTTTTATGAGAGAGAGAGAGAAAGAGAGAGAGAGAGAGAGAGAGAGAGAGAGAGGAGGAAGATTAAAAATTGTGGAGAGGAACTTACACTTTTATCCCTCTTTCAATGACTGTTTTGACAGATACTTCCCTGACTTTCTTTTTCTCCACTTTTCAAACTTTTAATCCCTTCAATTTATATAGTTTCTTTTTTCAGATCCTCATGATGTTTCCCACAAGGCACTTAACAGTCTGTCACTGAGAAAGAATATCGATCCTAGGAAGGACACTGATTTGAATGTCTGTAGCCAGTTGCATAGAAATGTGACTGAATTCCACTCACTTAAGTTTAATCTCTGCATGTTAGACAAATTAGCTTTCACTTCTTTAAGAAGAGATGATTATATCTGTCTGATATATGGAGAAGAAACATGTGAAATCACCTGTATGGATAAATCTCTCCATCAGAATTGGCTCTCCTCCTATCACTGAAATACATAAAGCTCTTTTAGGGCTTTCTGAGAACCAGTATTTGGTATGAAAGTTGAAAAGAGTTCATAAAGTTGCTAGCTGCTCTAATCAAGTTCTACTAGTATGGAGATATTACAGAAGTAATAGGGTTTGTCAAAGGTCATTATCCCTAAATGTATCTACCCATTCATTCTAGCAATTCTAAAACCACATTCAGCTTATGCTGTGAGAGATATAAAGATGAACCAGACACTGATTATATCCTTGAAAAGGCCACAGTCAATTACAGAAGACGGGAGAATGGATACACATTTAAATAAGATGATACAGGGAAGACCCTACACATGCCTGGAGACCATGCAAGTGTCAAAATTAGCTCTGAAAGTAGGACAGTATTTAACAAATTAGAATGCGGGGAATGACTCCAGAAGTGAGAGTAGAGAGAATAAAGTCTCTTGGGCAAGAAATCCAAACACTCATGATAGGACTATCCAGTTCATTCCAGTTAGTGAGAGAACTACATGATGCTGTGTAATTGGGATGTGATGCCGTCATGCATCAATCATGTCTACACACCAGCATGGGGAGGAGGAGGGCAGGAGATGGACTTCTAGTGAGGGTATTTGGGTCAAGAAATAGCATGGCAGAATCATGAGAAATTACTTGTGTTTATTCCCATAATTTCTAATGAGTAACACCAGGCAAAATCCCAAATTCTTTAAGGGCTGCATTATTTGAAAGCAAATTGGAATTTTTGTGGATGTCCTAGATGGCCCGTAATATTTTTTCAAACTGTGGTGCCCTCAAGAAAATAAAATTCCTAATGGGAAGTGACTAATTTGGGGAGTTGGTAAGACCAGGTTTCAAAGGTGAACTCTGTCATTTATGAGCTGTGGGGAGTTTACAAGTGAATTGACCTCATCTACAGTATGCTATAAATAGTAGGGACACAGTTTCAGGAATGCTCAGAAATCCAAACTAGCTGACGGGTATATGAGGCATGACATGCAGAAAATCTTGGAGGAAGTCAGCAATATTTTTCTCCATGTTCTCTTTCCAGAGATGTTTAGAAAGGGAAAGAAATGGCATGTATAGATTAATTATTTCGGATGAGTTTTGATCACACTTTCTTCCATGAACAAATTACTGGAATGTTAACTAACTATGTCTATTTATACATGGGATATATGGCAATCTTAAAAATAAAACTCCTCACCTCCCTTAGGCTTTCCCACCTCCCTCCCTCATTGGATCGGTACCCTTTCAGCAGGAGCAGGAGGCAAAACTGACAATACGGTGATAGGATTGTCAAAAGATGCAAACTGCCATCTCTATATAAAGGGAGATAGGACAGCTTTCCAGAGGCAGATAGAGGACTTCTTTATGGAGGCCAGCTCAGTCCTTCCAAACTGGGTTTCTATTTGTTTTATGGTTCTACCAGTTTTCTTTCTAGCAAAGCAAGTCCCTCTTTATCCTCAGAATTTATTTAAGAGTAAGGACATTTTATACCAATCAAATCCAACTTCTATGAACCAGAGAGAATTTACCTTGAGGCTAATGAGCTCAGAGCCCCTCACTTTCACAAATATGTACTTAATTTTCTAGTAGTAAACCTTCTTTAATTTATAGAGAATTTCCTAAATTATGCAAGCTTCAAGCCATAAGAAGCCCTTGAATATACAGTTAGCGAGGTCAAGACCAGCCCTCTTTTACCTCTTCCACTGGCTCCCAGATCCCGACGCATGAAGTGCCACTCTGCCCGACATCCTCCTCAGACTCATTTGTCACACCTCCTCTCATTCACCATTGCCACTTGCACCATTACTTGACCATGTCCCTTCTCACAGTGGGGATTTTATGCAAACTCTTCTTTCCTGCTGGAATGCTGTTTTCCCTGAATCGCCCTTCCACATTCAACTCAAATGTCACCCCTGCAAAGCTCTCCCAGGATCTCTAGGGACAACGTCTTTCATTCCTAATGTACTTCCAGAGTACTTAGTCGATTCTCTAGTCTAGCACTCTCCATATTGCCTTGTAATTACCTATTGCGTGTCCCTCCTCCACATCACTCCGGGAGCAGGGACCTCGTCTTTATTATTTCTTTATTCTGGGAGCCTAGCACAGTGTCTGTCCTACAGTGGTGTTCATAGTAGCTGGTGAAATGACAGGACCCCTCTAGAGACCATCACTTTACTCCATTCTGTGCTAATGTCACTGAGGTTAGAGGCAAGAGGAAAATCACTCACTGAGCCAGCTCCACCCACAACCAAGTTTTCATTTTCTCTCTGTTATCAACATTATCAACCCACCTGCTTTTATCCTCTATTTATTGCAGTCACAAAAACCTATTTCAGAATAAATTTCCAACCTCATCTCCCCTTCCACAAGCTAACGGCATATGCAAATTTGAGTTTAAAAAGTAAATGCTTTGGGACGTCCCTGGTGGCTCAGTGGTTAAGAATCCGCCTGCCAATGCAGGGGACACGGGTTCAAGCCCTGGTCCGGGAAGATCCCACATGCCACAGAGCAACAATGCCCGTGTGCCATAACTACTGAGCCCGCGTGCCACAACTACTGTAGCCCATGCACCTAGAGCCTGTGCTCCACGACAAGAAAGCCACTGAAATGAGAAGCCCGTGCACCGCAACGAAGAGCAGCCCCCGCTCGCCACAACTAGAGAAAGCCTGAGTGCAGCAACGAAGACCCAACACAGCCAAAAATAAATTAATTATTTTTTTAAAGTAAATGCTTTGGATGAAGGTTTTCTGCAGCATAAAGGCCAGCTGAATTAGCTTGGCGTACATCTGATCTAAAAGAAGCTGGGCAGTTTCACTGATTTTTCATGACTACCTCCATCTATCAATATATATCTGAATAAGTCACACACTGTTCCATAGGTGGACGTGAGCAAACACTCTGAACCCAGCAGGAAAGAAGGGAATGGTGATGCTGACCTCTATTTCCACCATTAATTGATTCACTCATCCATTCATTTAGCATACAATTATTGCACACGCAACAAGTGCCAGGCACTGTTCTATGTTTGGGGATATAGAAATTACCTAGACTCAGTCTTTGCCTAGTCAAGGCATCTAAAGTTCAGAGCAGTGAGAACAGCTCATGATAAATAGTTATGGTCTAATTTAAGAAATGTTATAATAGTAAGTGTTTGGGGGTAGAGTAAGTTGAGATAGACAGATAGAGAGGAAATTTCTATTGGAGTTTGACAAATGAATACAATTTGAAATATAGATAAGATAGATACCATAAGGGGTTTGGATTTTATCTTGAAAGTATGGGTATCCCTTGAAGGGTTTTAAAAAGGAGGGGCATGATCTTTAGAAAGATCACCCTGATGGAAAAGGAGAAAATAGAATACCAGGATGTCAGACTGGAGATGTGGAGGGCAGTTATTCTCCTAACCTAGATGATAAAGTGATGAGGGTCTAGAACTAGGAAAGTAGGAAAGGTAATGGAGGAAAATGAAAGAACTTCAAGGATATTTAGGAATAAGCATCCATAGGACACTGTTCTGGATGAATGTCAACAGTGAGAAGAAAGAGTCATTAAGATGCTTATGAGATTTCCAGTTGGCACTGAACTAGGTAGAAGAAGACTGAAATGAGTGAGAATTTATGTAAGGTGACAGCAGTATGGCCAGAGGGAAGCTAAATGATTGGCAAAACAGAAACTTACAGTCGCCTTTGAGAAGCCAGAGGAAAATGGGGTTAAAAGTAAAAATGAACTCATGAAGCAGAAAGCTTATAAGCTTATAAAACCAGACCAACATGTAATAGGACAAAGAAATAGATCAGGAAAATCAGTTCATAACCAAGGTTGTGAATAATGAGAAGATGCGAAGATTCTATTTTTATGTGGTTCTGGTTCTGTGATAAGGAGGATTTCGGTTCCCACAAGCATGCACATTTTCTCTGTCTGTCTCTCAAATGAAGACAGAGGGGTTCTCCTGGTGAGGGCAGAGAATCCAGTCTGGTTCTAATTAGTCGATCAATCTCAGCAATGAAGAGCCTGGAGTAAATAATTCTCAAGAGTTGTGGGTTTAAGTAAGCTTTATTTTAGATGATTATCCATAGGTAGCAGACCCCAGAGTCTAGAAAACAAACATTCTTGAGAAACCAGCTTCATCTCCAGAAGAAATGCACATAGAAATGTGGTACATGCCTCGGCAGTCCATTGCTCTTGGGGCTGAGGATTCCAAGTCTGAAAGGATATCTACTTTTAACACCCACGGCTATGTTGTTTAGGACATTGTAAGAGAGAGTTGCACAGTCGGATGCTAAGTAGCTAGTTATTTCATGACACTTATTTTCACTGACTCAGTTTTCTGTCTGTAAATTGGGAATAATAATTCACATTCCTTGAATTGCAGCCAGAATTAAATGAGATCTAAAGGGCCCAATACAATGCCTCACACATAGTGAGTATTCAGTGCTGGTGATTACTATTCCCCTTGATCAATCGTTCATTTTGTTTTGTTATGGTTTGTTTGCACAGGAATTGGTCTAGGCTGGGGTGTAGGGATGACCCTCCCCTTGGAAGAATTTAAGGAACTAAGTGTGAAAAAAATGGGATTAGGAGGACAAAGGCAAGGGAGTTAGGTCATGGGGCTGACCAAATCAGAATTTACAAAAAATGTTTTCTCTGAATGAATACAATTTCTTCTAAACAGAAAAATGACAGGGCTGGAAATTCACTCATCAGCGCTGTCATATGTCCTAATGATGCAGAATCTCTGAAACCTGGGACAGTGCCAGCAGAGGAGACTTGGAATGGCCAAGGCTGGGCATGATCAACTCACCAACCATCCAGAGATAGGGCAATTACTCACATTTTTATGGACAACTAATTGCTAAAGTAGCAGCTTGCTTGAAAGACAGAAACATCCTTTTGGATGCAAGCTGTGTAATGAGGGAATTGCTTGCCTAAGCAAATTTTGGGTTAATGGAATACAGACCCTTCTGTCACCATGAGCAGCGTCTGCCAGCATTAAGATTAAAGTGTGTATATTGCAGACTGCTCTACATTTTTGCATCAAAAAGAGAGCAGAGGGATGACATTTGCAGTGATTTGGCTAAGGGCTCTAGCAACCTAATTAGAAATGTTCAGTGCTACAAGTTCACAAAACTGTATTGTGGCAATTGCTCTTGAAAATTTAATTCTGAAAATGCAATAAGCAAAACCCGAAACTGGTAGATAACTTAGCACATGTTCTGAGAATGAGTTTGGTATTAGAAGCAAGAACATAAAAAGCTCCAGGCCCTCAAGACAATGAGAATGAAGCCCCTGTGTTCTTTGAGCCAGATCGTCCTGTCAAGGCCTGGTTCCTGGCTTCTTGAGGTTCAGCTATACTCAGGTTTTTCTCCTCTCCCTACCCCACGCCTCCCCACCCCTTTCCCACACTGTCTCTGGGACAGTGGTTCCTGAACCTCAGTTAGAATAACCTAGAAGGCTTGGTTTAAATTCTCAACCTCTCTGGATATATGTCTCTTTATTAATCCACTCAACTTATGACTTTGAATGCTTCCCCTGTGCCAGGCGCCGTCTTCCCATCAGCTTTCAATATTTTGAGCTCCTTTTAAGAAAGACCATTATCAGTTTTACTACTCTAGCCACAGCAGTGCCCTGGATGTTATCTTCATGATATTCATGATGGATATGCAATAACTATGAATTGATTTTTTTTTCTCTATACCAGTGATTCTCAAATTGAGTGTGCATCAGAATAAATTTAGGAAACTTCTAAAACATACCCGTGCTTGAGCCCTATACCAGATCAATCAAATGAGAATCTCTGGGGTGAGGTCCAGGCATCTATGTCTTAAAAGCTGCCCAGATGATTCAATGTGTAGCTCAGTCTGAGCCCCCTGTGCTGCATCCTTGGGTCTCAAACTTGAATGCAGAGTCACTTGGAGGATGAATTTTGCACACTCTGAGGCTTCAGATCTAGAAACTCTGATTCAGCAGATTTGGGGTCACGGGACCTGTTAATTTTATGAAGCTGCTTCTGGCACAGGTGGTTCGTGAAGCTACTTTGAGGAAGTGCTCCTGAACCAATCTTGAATAGGCAAGAGTGATTTAAGGAACTTAGGTCAGTCCTTGGGCTTCCATGGTGTTATACATGTTAGTCCCTCAATCTACTCATCTACTCATCCATCAAGACCCAGTGTCCTCTACAGAAACTTCATGATGTACCCTCCCCACCATGAGTAACTGATCTTTGCCTTCTTATTTGTCTCTGAATCCTTAGCTCCTGGTCTGCTTCCTGATATAAAGTAAGAAACTCTTAATACACAGGAAATTGAATGACTCAGCTTGGGACAGGGTTATTACTGCTAGCCCTAACCTTGTAGCTCAGGGGAGACAAACTATTTCTTAAATCTAAATTCCTGTCCCAGCATCTTGTCAAGTATCCTGGGAACAGGGTCTCTAGATGTCATGTCCTGGCTTATCTTATCATTGTAGGAGCTGGAATCCTGGCCTCAACCCTCAGCCTGGTATCTGGATCTGACTATCCAGTAAAAGCCTTCACTAACAGAAACTTCTTTTCTGCAATTCTAAATTTCACCTTGTATCAGTCAGCTTTGCTGCAGTAACAAATGACCTCAAGAATCTCAGTGGCTTATAAAAACAGAGTTTTATCTCTCAGTTGCAATGACATGTGGCCTGAGTGACAACATGGCTTTGCAGCTGCTTCAAAATCCAAGATGAAGAAGTATGGATGTTTTCTTGGCAGAAGGAACAAGGGAATTATTGACAGAAATCATGGAATGCTTTATAAACCTAGCATTGCATCACTGGTTCTTCCAAACTTCATTAATCAAATCATACGGTGTGGCCAAACCTGATAATGAGACAGGAGCAATGTTCCCACAGAAAGGTCCCACGAGTCACATGGCAACAGGCAGGAATATATAGTCCTTTTATAGGGAAGAAGAAGCACTGGCTTCTGAGATCCCGTCACTGTAAAATGCCTGCCCATGACACTAGCCTCAACCTTCCTGGTAACGTCCATGATGCCAATGACTTCACATGCCTACACCTTCCAAAATCTGCCTCTTGGACTATAGTCATCTGGACCTGTCTTCTCAGCTTCTTTGTAGAAACATATTTCTCCAGTTTCTATTCATTCTAGTGCATCTCTTCAGTATAGTCCTATCATGTTCAGCCATGTCCTAAAACAGAGGTTGCTTGTGGGCAAAATCCAGGCTGCTGCCTCTTTAGTACAGCCTGTGGCACTGCTCTAGCAGACTAGCATTTTGAGTCATGCAAAGCAAGCCAGAGTTCTTTCCACTCCAGGTCCCCATTCCACCCCTGAATGCCTTGCCATTGTCCACACCCTGCACTAGTTGCAACCTACATGTTGGGAACTCTGCTCTTTGGTAACTGCTGGGTACTGAGTGGTGGGGTCTTGGACTGGAAGACAGAGAAATCTGGAATCTCAATGAGTAGCCCCAGCCAACCTCGCTAGTTAAGAAGGCCAGGCTCTCTGGAAGAGAAAAGGGCGTCTGGATCTGGTGTTGCACAACAATAAAAAGTGAGGGAACACTTCCCCTGACACAGCCTGACTCCCTCCTCCCTCCAGTTGCAGATCCTCTGAAGAATATCTGTCAGGACCAGAGCCCAAAGCATGCTCACCACCCCAGATGGCCCTGGACCACCCCAGGCCAATGGGGCTTTTTTCTCATCTCCCTTGTTATATCAACATCCACATAACATCCTCAGTTTGGCCCCTTGGTCCCCAAAGTCTAAAATAATTACCATCTGTTCCTTTAGAGAAAATATTTGCCATTACTGCCCTAAAATATAGCATCTCCTTTAAAAAGTGAGTTTCAAAACTGTTTCTGAAAATGGTCCCAAAGACTTACAGCGTTTCACTGCTCTACCTGGTGCAATTGTTATAAAACAAGTATGAAACTGATTCCATCCAGGACTGCTGATTTCTTTTTCATTTTCAATATGTCCCAGGAGACTAGCTCCAGGCTCTAGGAGTCTGTGTCTTTGTTTTTCTAGGTACTGATTGAGACATAAGGTAAAAAACTGAAGTGGTGAGGAAATAACAGAGGATTTATTTGTGGTTATTAGCATTTGCCAAAAGCAGTTTCCCCTGAATTTGTTTAGGGCCCACAGTGTAGCCACCCCTGAAAGCAAATAACCGCACCCAACTGGCCAAGGTGCCCTCCGATTCCACCTTCATTCGGCTGGTGCCTTGGCCACCAGTGGCGAAGATTCGTCCAAGGCCCTGGTAAAAACATATGACCAGATCCTTCTTGTTTCCTTCCTTTCTGATGGAGGAAATAGGTTTACAAGGTATAAAAGAGATTGGACTTTGTGTAGCTCATAAATTTCCTTCACTAAGTACATAGGAGTGGGATAGTATAGCCTAGCGGTTACAAGATAGATTCTTCTACTGCCACTTAATTGTTATGTGACTTTGGGCCACTTACTTAACCTCTTTGTGCCTGGTTTCCTTGTCTATTACCTATTATACTAATTGAATATAATAATCGTTCTCATCTTGCAGCCCTCCAAAAGTGTTAGCTTCTCCCTTTCACTATACTGTTCTAGGGCCAAAGGCCTCTTAGTTGAATGAGGCAGGTTCACAGTTCAGCAAGGTGAAGAAGGTGCTTATGGAAAAAAACAACGAAAATATAAGGGAGGAAGTGAAACATGAGAAAGTACAGATAATATACCACAACCATTCAGAGCAAGAAGTAGCATCATTGCTCATCCTGGATCCCAAGGCTGACATCTGGAGCCATGTCACCTGAATAGGAATTGTGCAGGCAGAGGTGGTGGTCAAAGGAATACATATAGAACAAAGAATAGAAACAAAAGCCATAGAATGTCAAAGCTAAATCCCAATGATCACCCATTTTATAGAGGAGAAAGCCCTGAAATGGGAAGGGTAAGCATGCATTGGTGGAGAAACAGCCAGATGGAAGACTACTGATGAGCTAATATTTAACACAAACTGTAGGAGCTTATAAGACATGGTACAGTTAACTTATTAATATATAGATATTTACCTAAGCAAAAATATCAAAAACTTAGATGAAAAATATACATTTAAGAGAGACATATCAATCATGCTCTACTAGCCTAGCTATAGGGCAATCACTAAATAAATTCATCTGGTTGATCCAGATCATAGGTGACTTTGTGTGTGTGTGTGTGTGTGTGTGTGTTTTAAGTGTGTGTGTTTGGGTGTGTATACATGTTTATCCATTATTGTCTGATCAGTGACAGCCTAATCTGAGTCAGAAGACCTGAGTTTGGTTCCAAGTAGAAGTGGTTCTTTGGAACAACTTCTAGCCTGTGCAATCTTAGAAAGATTGCATAACCTCTTTGAGGTTCAGCTCCCTATCTACCCAACCCTGCCAATTTTACTGAGTTGTTGCAAGGATTAAAAGAACAGAAAGGTCAAGGTTTGTTGTTTTTTCTGTGTAGAAGTCTGCTCAAGAGTGAAATACCATGATTAGTGGGACCCGCCCCCCTACACATACCTGTACAGCTTCTATTTGGCTGCCTGTTTTTGAGAGACAGACTATATATGGGGCAGGACATCACAGCATATGAGCGGCAGGGCCACTAGGAGTGGCGCTGCAACCCTGAGAATTTCACCTGCTGTAGGTAAAGTGTTTAATGTAATCTTGGAACAAGTGATGAAAAATGATCAGCTTAAAGTGCTTAAGAAGGTTGAATTTTTCAATGCTTTTCATAATTAAAAAAAAAGAAAAAGGCACCAGTACAGCAGTTACCCAACAGGTTGGACATTGGCATCATTGAGAGAAGTTTTCAAAGCCCCACCAGATCCTGATTAAGAGAGTCTTGGGGCTTCCCTGGTGGCGCAGTGGTTGCGCGTCCGCCTGCCGATGCAGGGGAACCGGGTTCGCGTCCCGGTCTGGGAGGGTCCCACGTGCCGCGGAGCGGCTGGGCCCGTGGGCCGTGGCCGCTGGGCCTGTGCGTCCGGAGCCTGCGCTCCGCGATGGGAGAGGCCGCGGCAGAGGGAGGCCCGCGTACCACAAAAAAAAAAAAAAAAAAAGTCTTGGATGGCTCGTAAGAACCTCTGTTTTTAATTCATCCCAGTATGCCAGTCTGAGAGCAGCTAGACTATTCAGGCACAGTGTGTTTTGTCCAGTAAAGAAGTGGTGGTCGTTACACACAGGACTGTTGGGTATAAACTCTTCCTCCTAAAAATATTTTTCTCAATGGATCAAGAAAAGGCCCCAAGAGGACTTTTTAAATAGTTCAAAGAATGCTATTTCTGTACATTTTTAGTCTATCCCTTCATTCAAAGCTAAGGGAATAAGCTAAGCTCGTGCATCTTTCCCTAGTGATTTGTTTCCACAATAGTTTTGGGTCCTTTTTCCAAGGGATCAATGAGTTATCCTCAAATCCAGAAACTCCATTAACCAATCAGTCAACTAATCAGTAAAGTTGCTGTTTATGACTGCTGGCCCAAGTTGTCTGTGTGATCTGTCATGATACATTTGGGTGGCGGTAGAGGGGTCTGTATTAAATGTGTGATGACTTCAGAGGAAAGAAGAGGAAGCAATGTCAGAGACAGGACCCACTCTCCCCCTGATCTAGCCGTGCCGACCCCACTCAGCTGGATAATGACCAGTTTCTTAATGTGTCTCCAGGGAAAACGTCTGTTGGGGGTAGAGAGCTTATATACCAGTGTTCTCCCGCCTGCCCTGGAGACTGCTGAGACCAAGAGGCTGCCTTATTAAAATGAGAGAATGCAGGCAATCCACCTGTCTCCTAACACTTTGGTATTTATGTTTCAGCATTTGTATGACAGGACACACCCGGAGAGGATGTGTTCAATTGATGTATTTTTACTAATAATTTTAGAGCATCAGTGTTTACTTTTTCCATGTATTTCTTGGGGATTCAGTGGCTCCCTCTTTTCTGATGTACAAAATAGCTTGATACAAATACGGTGCCCAAGTTCAAAGTGAAAATTCAGTTCCATAAATATTCTTAAATGTCCACTGCAAGCTTGTATAATATGATGCTCTGACTTGGACTTTCTTTTTTTTTTTAACATCTTTATTGGAGTATAATTGCTTTACAATGGTGTGTTAGTTTCTGCTTTATAACAAAGTGAATCAGTTATACATATACATATGTTCCCATATCTCTTCCCTCTTGTGTCTCCCTCCTTTCAAATTTAAAAATGAAGTTTTCACCTTTAAGTCACAGCATGATTCATCGGGTAAAGTTCACAATTTGGGAGTCAGAAAGCTTTGGTTGCAACACTTTTTCCACCACAGGCTGACTTTATTGTGTGGGTCACCACTCCTTCCTGAGCCTCAGTTTCCTTATCAATGAGATGGAGATAACAATGCATCCTGTCTTGCTTTATTGTTTTGAGGTATAATGATAATATATGTATTATACACCAATTTGGCAACTTTCATATGATAAGAACCTGATAAATATTGGCTACCATTGTTATCAGTTGTACTATTAGTAATATAGTGATGATAGATACTATTTCAGTTTTACAGAGGTATTGATATTTACTGAAAATAATGATGTTTCAAAGAAACGTATAAGATATAATAGTCTCACCTCTCAAATGGGGGGTTATTTTGAGACTAAAAAAAAAATACAATGTTCCAAGAGGGTTAGCACAATTAACTCCTACCAGGTAAAATAGCTTCCAATTTCCAACAGCTTTCACACCTGTCTTTCACAATGGCAAACTGATTAGGAAAGTTCAACCATTTCTCTAGAGACACAGCTACTCAGTAGAAAAGTCAAAAATTCTTCTAGACCCATTATAACCTGTGGATTCTATGTGCCAAGTGCTTTTTTCTTGGAGGCTATGGAGTTGGGGTGCGTGGAGGGGAGGAGCTCTGGCCCAGGAGCCAGGAGGATCTGAGTTCTCCAAGTGAGTCGTCCTCTCACGGTGCCCAAGGGCAAACCATTTCTTTCTTGAGGTACATTTTTGGGTTCCTCTGTTTCCCACACTCCATCTACCACATACAAGTACCTGAGAGATAATGTAGGGTAAGGGCTAGCTGCACTGCCTTGATTCCTAGACAGAATATCTCTCCTGATCCCCCAGTCTCCTTACCCAGTGGGGCCAGACACAAGCCTAAAGCTGCCTTCCCATCTTCTGTAAAGTCCAGACCCAGCCCTGCTTCTTTTGCATGAGTCCTGCCCACCCTCTTGAGTCTTCCTTTGTCAAAGCGGCCTCCTACTCAGAGCTCCTATTCTCCTGCCCAGTGTCTACTTCAGTGATGACTCAGACATCTTCTGGGGGTATATCCAGAGAAAACTGTAATTCAAAAAGATACATTCACCCCAGTGTTCATTGCAGTGCTATTTACAATAGCCAAAACATGGAAGCAACCTAAATGTCCATTGACAGATGAATGGATAAAGAAGATGTGGTATATACACACACACACACACACACACACACACACACACACACACACACACACATACACACAATGGAATACTACTCAGCCATGAAGAAGAATGAAATAATGCCATTTACAGCAACATGGATGGACCTAGAGATTATCATACTAAGTGAAATAGGTCAGACAAAGACAAATATCATAGATATCACTTATATGGGAATCTAAAAAAATGATACAATTGAATTTATTTGCAAAACAGAAACAGATTCACAGACATAGAAAACAAATTTGTGGTTACCAAAGAGGAAAGGTGGGGGAGGGATAAATTAGGAATTTGGGAGTAACGTATACACACTACTATATATAAAATAGATAAACAAGTACCTACTATATAGCACAGGGAACTATACTCAACATTGTGTAATAACCTATATGGGAAAAGGATATATATATATCTGAAAAAGCATATATATATATATATATAACAGAATGACTTTGCTGTACATCCAAAACTAAGACAACATTGTAAATCAATTATACTTCAATAAAAAATTAATATAAAAAATGAATAAATAAATACATAAACTAAGTGTTCCAAAAATTGGTAAAAAAACAAAAAAGAAAGATTCATTGTATGTCTCAGAAGCCCTTGTTACACTTAAAGTAGGAAACGCAGTGAGCAGTGCTGGGAACTTCTTTGGTTCTCAACAAGTATGTATGGATGGGTTACTCAAAAACAAAAGCAAAATTAAATGAAGAAACTACACTGCTGTTTAATAAGTGTTTGAAATGAGCCACTTAAGTCCTGTGTTTCTTCATTTACTCTTTAAAATGTACTATCCTCCCAAAATGACCCTGTTACTTTCCTATAGATGCTGTAGCAAATTACCACAAACTTAGTGGTTTAAAACAATACACTATTTTCTCTCCCAGTTCTGGGAGTCAGGAGACTAAAGTTAAGGAGTCAGCAGGGCTGTGTTCCTTCTGAGTCTCTAGAGAAGACTTTATTATATTTCCCTGACTTTTCAAGCTTCCAGAGGTTACCTACATTCCTTGCCTCTTGGCCGCTTCTTTTGTCTTCAAAGAGCATCGCTCCAACCTCTGATTCCATTGTCACTTTTTTTTTTTCTGACAAATTTGACCATCTTTCTTCCTTCTTATAAAGACTCTTGCAATTGCATTGGGCGCACTCTGATAATCCAGGATGATATCCCCTTCTCAAGAGCCTTCCTCACACCTGCAAAGTCTCTTTTGCTAGGAAAGGTAGGATATTCACAGGTTGCAGGGATTAGGATATTGACATCGTAGGAGTCCGTTACTCTGCCTACCAGAGGTCCCTGCTTCATAGAATTCTGTGAGAGTTACAGAAATATAAGGGGCAATGGTAATTTATTAGTATTTATTTTTATGCCTATAATCAGAATAGAAAAAAGACAAAGTATTATTACTCTTTCTCCAACTCACCTGAGTCTAAAAATCACCTCTCCCTTCCTGACCAGCTGGTTTTATAATCACCTCTATCTCCCTGTGACATGCGGACATGGGGCAGGAAGAACAGAGGAAGAATTGTTAGGCTCCTTTTTGTCCCAGAGTGGAGTATAGGTCACTCTCCTTTCAGCATTTTCTTATCGATAGCATTAACCCTGTCTGACACTTCCAATTCCTTTGTCCCATTACTCAGCTCAATGGACCCAGGGTCTGCAAAAGAATGACATGGGACCTATTTAAAACTAGGAGCTGAACTCAGTGGTCTCCAGCTGACTTTCAATCTCCCAGATCCCAGTTCTTTCCTCAAACTCTCTTAATTGTGCTTGCTTCCCATGATGGTGTCAGGTGTAAAGTTAGATAGCAACTCTTCCATTCACGTATCGCAAGTTTTCTATCTGCTGGCGTTTAAATGGGACAAAGCATGTCTCCTGAACAAAGATCTGAAGCTTCCTCTCATTTGTCCAGAATTGTTTAAAAGTCTCACATAGCTATTTGTGGCAGTCTGAAGACTCCATTCTGTGATTTTCATTAACTTTCTAGAAATCCAGTTTGATTTTCCGAAGTACAGAAGTCAGTACCATAGGAAGAGGCTTGATTTTTAGCCAGCAGAATTCAAATCATCTGAGTGACTACATGAATTCTGAAATCACTGAGAATAGACTGAAACTTCTTTCATGGGTGCTCATTATGGGTTGAATTGTGTCCCCAAAAAGATATGTTGAAGTCCTAACTGTTAGTACCTCAGAATGTGACCTCATTTAGAAATAGGATTACTACTGGTATAATTAGTTAAGATGAGGTCACTGGCCCCAATCCAATAGGACTGGTCTTGTTAGAGGGTAAATTTGACCACAGAAATAGACCAGCACAGAGGGAAGGCGATATGAAGACATGTAGTGAGAAGAAGTCCATTTGACCACAGAAGCAAGGATTGGACTGACAGGTCTACAAGAAATGCCTGCCAACACCAAAAGCTGGAAGAGGTAGGAAAGAGTCTTTCCTATAGCCATTGGCAATCATAACCAACATCTTAATTTCAGACTTCTAGCCTCAAGAACTGAGAGACCACACATTTCTATTGTTTCAGGCCACCTAGTTCAGGGTGCTTTGTATGACAATGCTAGGAAACTAATGCAATGCTTAATGCACTGATCATTTTCGAAACAAATGTTCCTTCTGTATACTGAAAACCATGATAATGATAGCATTAGTGATCATGAAACAGTAGCAGTAGAAGTAGTAGTAGTAGTTGTTTTTGTTGTTGTAGTAGTAGTAATAGCCATCATTTATAAAACGTATACAACTCTTTTTTGGGTCAGGTACTACATAGATCATTTAATATATTTTTATTACAAAGAAATGAAGTCTCATGTTAAGGAGGTCTTGCAAAATTACCAAGTTGATAAGTGCCAGGGGCAGGATTTTAGCCCACAGTCTTCTCCTTTGACTATAGCTCATCCAATTTCACTCCCTCCAAATTAAATGTGAACTTATTTCAAAGGCATTTTAGGAGATATATATATATATATCCTAAATTCACCACAGCTTTTAGCTGTGAACAAAGTGAAAACTGTGATCTTTTAACTTTATGAGCAAGCAATTAGAGGAATGAAGTTAACTTTTTATGAACACCTGCTATTTGAAACCCATGTGGATCTGTGTACATTGTATCATTTAATCCTCACAACTATTATCTCATACAGTAGTACTTCAGTCTTTACCTTTCATGAGAAAACCTAGGCTCAGAGGGACCTAAATTGCTATTTTCTTAACTATAAAATGAATAAGATGTGGTTCTTGTAGTACTGCTAAGCAGTGCTCTATTTTAGCAGGAAAAACACTAAACCATGAGCTAGAAGATTCATGTTCATAATTCTGGCCCTTGAGTTGGCTGCACGTAAACCTATTGGATCTCTATTTCCTAAACAATAAAAGGGGACAATATCAATTTCTCTGCACACCTTATAGAACTGTTAGGAGAATTTAATGCAGTAATTCTTGGGAACTTCTTACACACTCTGTAACATATATTAATTTAGGGTAATTTTATTTATAATGAAAAAGAGTAGAAAAAGAATGGGAAAGGAATATTTGATAAGGCTTTATAAGTTCCAGGGAACATCACAAACACTATCTCATTTAATTTTCACGACAAGCATGTCTCAATTTTTATGTTTAGGAAAGCATAACCTCCGGTGAGGCCAGTGCCTGGATCAACCTCACAAAGCAAAATAGTGTTGGAAACAGAAAGGATATAATAATGAGAAAAGGTAGCTACAACCCCTAGCTTCCTGGCTAATTGGATAGAGGAACATTAATCACAAAATCAAATATAAAATTACAGTGGCAAGGAAGGTCAAAAAAGAAAAGTACACAATATTTTATTCTTTGGGAATCTATAGCCACCGTCACACCACAGTCTTTATGGCAGAGTTGAGAACACACTCCACTCTCAAAAATGTCTTCTGGGTTCGTATACCCAATTAGAAGAGGGTTTTCATTCAGCCCTTTTGACCAAAGTAGGCTTGAAATACCAAAAGTCTAATCTAATATGCAGATGCCCAACTGGGTTACTGTTTCTGTTGTTTTGCGCTAGCTTAAGGTTCCATGATTGTGTTGAGAAGACAAAATGTACTTCGCTGCCTCTGGGATAAACGGGTTTTGCAGTCATCCTTTCCCCTCCCAGCCCTGAATACTGTTGGCCACCTTGTCATTTTGTTTACCCCTCTGGGCCTACCATTTCATGACTGGTCCTTCCCTGGGGTGAACGTAATCTTCCACTAGCAACTTCTCACTCAAAGAGAAGGCATCCGAGGTATTTTGATGAAGTTCTTTGAGCATCAAGACAGTCAGTGTCAAGGCTTTGATGTGGTAAATGCAATTAGGCACCAATTAATGGTAACTTTCTTGGTCTGAGGAGGCCAGACTTGTATAATTGAAAGAAAGTGGTGGAAAACTTATTAATAATGATGAGAATTAGGTGATGATTATAATAATAAAAAGTGATGACATCAACAACTACAGAAACGAGAGTGACTGCCACTTGCTTAGAGCCTGTTCTAAGTTGATGTTTTTGTACATAATCCGTAACTCTCACAACAGTTTTATAGGATTCAGTTTTTATATTCAGTTTAGAGAGGAGAAAAATGAAGACCCTGGTCACAGACATAGCAAATGACAATGTAAGAGTTTGAAGCCTTCCCAGTCACCCTTCTACCTCTGAAATTGATCTCACAGCTGTAAATTTTGAGGCCACGCCCTAACTCTAGCTCATTTAGCTCTAGCTCTAGCTCTGGATCCTATCATATTGTGTATTTCATGCCATTCTTATCCCCTACACATCTAGATCCTATTCCTATCCCTCGAGCCATTCAACAGAGAGAGACTATCTGGAACCAACCCTTTTTATCCTTCCCTGACTTTACGAACCACTGCTTTCTAGACACACTTAGTACCAGTACTTTGTGAATCACCTCTCTACACACCAGACTGGACTCTGGAGAGCACACCCGATAGGATCAAGATTGAAATGAACATATGCCTTTGGACATTATATTTTTAATTACGGAACTTAATTTTTGAGTAGAATCTTTTCTCTCAGCCCTTGTCTCTCCCAGTTTTGTCTTCATTCCTTTTTCCATTTAACATGTACTTCTGAGGTCCCAACATAACTTGTTATAATTTTTTACTAGATGTGAAAACTGATAAAGGGATTGTACTAAACTTGGCTTTTTAGTAATTGTTGCAGGGACATAAGTCTAAATTTTTAAAAAATATAATACCTTGAGGTAAGAAGAATATAAATTATCTCTCAACAAGTGGGAAAGAGGACTAATTTACTAATCATTATAAGGGATCTAAAACCCTTATGTCATAGCTTTCCAGTAAAAGATGAATTAGGAAAAATGGGTTGGGCCACAGGATAGTTAACTTTTCACTTCTCCCACAAACCTAAGATAACCAGTACCTTGGGTACTTTCAAAATGTGGAGACGGAATGTGTCTTGGCATTGGACCCAAAGCAAAAGGACAAAGTTGAAGAGCTAGATTAAAGCATTTAGGCAAATTGATCCATTAAAAACATGGTCCAAAAAATTTTAGGATATTATTTTCTAAGCAGCCATTCCTCCTCCCTTGGGTAGAAGCATAAAAGTAGTTGAGTGTGAGTCTGAACTCCCTATGATAGGCTGAGATTAGAATGTGGGGAGGAGTATGGATTTTTCCTTCTAATAGCCTCAGAAAATTTTTCTCTTGTCCATAGTAGTTTACAGCAAAGTTTCAATCAAGTTTTGTCTGTTTACATTCTCCTCGGAGAACAGGTCAAATTTGGGCTTTCTGAGGTCAGCATTCTGATATGTGTCTCTGATTCTTATGTATACAGAAATGGGCAAATCCGTCCAGTAATAATTATATATCTAAGAGGGAATTAAGAAAAAATAAGGGGAAAAGAGAGTTTTATTAGAAATTCTCTCTTCTGTAGAATGTCAGGAGAACTTAAACACAGCACACTCCTCAAGACCAAGTGAAGAAGACTTGCCTATGCCTGACCCAGTGCACAAGACACAGTGTTTGAATGATAAATGGATGGATTATAATACCAAGAGTATGTTCCGAATGAGAGAAAACTATTAGGTAATGGTAAAGCTCATAAATGATGAGTTAAATTACCTGGGTCTAGTGTCATCATGACACTCATATGGCCCTCGGAAAATTATTTAATGTTGCTTGGTCTCATATTTTTCACCTATAAATTAAAGTCATATTTCCATTGACTTCTCCATATGGTAGTTCTTTAAGTTGTCTAATAAACAAAATATTTCATAAATTGTAATAGTTTGGCTGCCATCCCCTTACTCACGGCAGCGTGAGGTTTGGAGTGACCTTCTTTCTTGCTGTGCTCTCCTTCGGAACCTCCGGAGGAGTCCTAGGGCTCTGATCCGTTGGCCTGTGAAGCCGTCAATCCAGTCTTTCTAGACCTGGAGGAAATACAAGCCCGCTGGCATGAGTTGGTGGATCTGAAACCCACTGCTTCTACATCACAGCTTGAATGTGGCTGAAGAGGCTGTGGATAAAAGCCTTCTCTGTTCTTTATTGGAATGATAGCTCCTTTTTCTTCTTTCTTTGGCTTAGCCATAATCTCATGCTCTGGGGATTGTGCTAGACAGAAAGCAACTTCCAATCTGACATGGAAAAGCCCTCTTTCCGTTCAATTTGCCTTTCTTCTTCGTTTTCTACAATACCTGCTAAGCACCTACCTAATATTGACATGTCATGGCTCAGCATGGTGTTCTATAATCTATGCCCAATTAATCCATGCCCTTAGTTT
The DNA here is from genome assembly GCF_002837175.3 of Physeter macrocephalus. Classification (NCBI taxonomy): domain Eukaryota; kingdom Metazoa; phylum Chordata; class Mammalia; order Artiodactyla; family Physeteridae; genus Physeter; species Physeter macrocephalus. Next base: position 35,443,769 of record NC_041225.1, read on the forward strand.
TACTTTAGATATTCTATTTGCTGACTTAATGTTTTTTTCTGAGTTATTAATTGATAACTTTTTTTCTGATCATCTTCTGGCAAAATGTTAGAAAGAAGTTGGAGCAAGCCATGCCCATTCTGTTTCTAAAGAATCTTGGCAAGGTAGAGAGGTGACTATTTTCACAACAGCCATCTCCTATGAATCTGATAATCTGGTAAACTCACAAAAGTTTCAGTTAGGTTATGGAGCAGAGCCAAACCCTTTCTTTCCCTTACAAAATCCAACAACTTGTGACGTATGCAAGACTCTTGACTTCTATCACTAGAGTTGCCCAAGACTTCCTTCCTTTTTTCTTACCATTCAGCTAATAAATATGGAAAGAAACATACAAAGATATTTAAGCTTTTGTTTCACTGTTTTAGGATCAGACTCTTCCCCTCTAAAATCATTTTTGCATCTCACTGTTGATAATAATTTTATTAGAAAGAGGGCAATCTGGTTGAAAAATGGTTAAAAATAACTATAACACCAAATATTTTATTCCTTTTTTTATAATGAAAGTTAAAAATCTAAGGCAGATCAATGAGTAGAAATAACACTGGTCTGATGCAGAAAGTCTTGATTCCCTTCTTTGTTCATTATTATCTTTTCAACATAAAACAAGATATTTACAACTATCTTACTTTCCTCACTGTTTGGTGACGCTTATGAAGTGAAGTATTATGCAAAAAAGTACTTTGTAAACTTTAAAATATTATACAAATGAAAGAATGATTATTAATAAAGAGTTTCCAATATCGTAGGATTGATTTTCTTCCTTTCTCTAGTCAGGAAAATATTTGAGGACCTCAAATTTCACATCCATAAAAAGATGCTTCTAGAAAGTACAATACAGGTCCCTTCTAGTTCTAACATTAGGTCATTCTAAGTGGGTTGGACATTTCATCCAAGATATTTTAAGGGAATAAAGTGCTTTCCTAATCAAAGAACTTTTCGAAAGAGAACACTTTGAACCTTCCTATGAGTCATTTCACAGTTGGGGGACGCCTTATAATTTTATTTTCAACCGTCACCAATCAATCACTGAAGAAAGGAAAACAACATGAGTTAGAACCTTTTAAAATGCCTTAACAATCAAGCCTAGCAGAAAAATTGTCTATGGTTAAGAATCTCACTTATTTTCATAAAATTTGGATGCTCAAACTGTCCACTAAGTTGATACATTTAAGAGGCAAATGCAGCTGAATAATTTGCCAGAAAATTATATTAATGGGATACTAAGACTGCTTTCTTTAAGAGAACATAATCAGCCCTGGTTACAGTAGAAATAGTCATCATTCTTGTCCTAAGACAACTTTAAAGAAGCCATAGGCTCCTAAGAATACATTTTAACATCATCCACCCTTAATTTTAAGGGTAAGAAATGAGAGAAAGATGAAGTGACTTATTCAAGGTCATACAGCAATTTGGCAAAAGAAACAAATTTAGATATAGATTACAACTCCAATTACAGTATTATTTTCCTATAGAACATTTTTAAAAATTACTTATTTATTTATGGCTGCATTGGGTCTTCGTTGCTGTGTGCTGTGCACGGGCTTTCTCTAGTTGCCACGAGCGGGGGCTCTTCGTTGTTGTGTGAAGGCGTCTCATTGCAGTGGTTTCTCTTGTTGCGGAGCAACAAGTTGTGGCTCGCAGGCTCTAAAGTGCAGGCTCAGCAGTTGTGGCGCACGGGCTTAGCTGCTCCGCGGCATGTGGGATCTTCCCAGACCAGGGCTCAAACCCATGTCCCCTGCATTGGCAGGCCGATTCTTAATCACTGCGCCACCAGGGAAATCCCCTATAGAACATTTTTAGTAGGAAATTGCCTTTTTGGAAGATTCATACTCCCCAGGCATCAAGAATTTAAAAGTGACAAAAGCTCAGCATCTTAGTGTGTATAGTAAGCAGTGTGTTTTGAATAATGTGTTTTCTATTAAAAACACTGTGATGATATCTCTTCTCTTTCTATGCATTTGGGAATAATCATAAATTATAATTAGTTGACTGACAGATCACTGTGTTTACAAAAAAGCTAAAGAGAGCTATTGTCCTCGGGCACCGGGCAATCAACAGAGGACTTAGGCTCTGCCATGGACCAGCTATGAGAGCTTATATAAATTAGAAACTCTACCATCTCTCGTTCTCATAATGAGTCATTTGTGATTGATATCAAAAGTTCAAATATAGAAACGACCCCAGAATTTTCTATCAGTTTGCTGTTACATGAGCCTCTACCCCGTCCTTTAAATCCTAAAATTATGTTGATACAAGTTGTCTCTGACTTCAAAGGTCCTTGAGAAACCCAGTTCAGGACATTGCTCAATCTCCAGTGTCCTTCAATAGCCATAGTGTAATGATGATTTCTAGTTATCCGCTCCCATAGTCTTTTTCCAAAATATCAGACCTGGGAAATGAGGCAATTACACTCTACCAAGGGGCATTGACCTTGTTAAAACCAAAAGACCCTTTGTTAGTTTTTTTTTGGGGGGGGGGGGACACCATTTTTAGAAAGCAAATGTCTACCAAATAAATTGCATTTATTCTATAATGGTTAACTCTTTGTTGTTGCTGTTATCGGGGAAAGAAGTTTGTAACTGACAATAATAGCTTCCTATCAGCATGCACTTTCCAGTTGTAATCATTTCAGCCAACTTGAAAGTCCAGTATATCTGTGTGATCTTGTTGAAAGGTAATGCATCTTCTCTGTTTTACTATTAGACATGTTGAAAAGTTCTGTAACACCACGGATATTTCCAGTAACAAGCTGGGAAAATTCCTGCTCAAAATTATCCTGATGGCCCCCTAGAATTGAGAAATAGAACTATCTCCTGATACTCAGTACTTGATGGAAAGGCCTAAGTAGATAATTGAACTCTACTCAGAATAGAAGGAAACATAAATATCAGGAAGAAACTGAGATATTCAGGTTTTATTCAATGTTGATTAGTCTAAACACCTCCAGGTGAAACACATTTTCTTGGTTACATTTTGTGGGGGTGTTAATGCATCCTTAACTCATGATGAGTCAAGAGTATATTTCAGAGAAATGTTGAAATTTTCCCCAGTAAAACTTGAAAACTTAGAGAACCCTGTGGTTTGAACAGTCTTCTTTTAGAACTCCTGCCTCTAACCATATGGGTCGCTGAGTAATACGTATTTTTAGGAGGATAGCACAAACCGTACACCATTGCAATCCTGATAAAAAGAACTAGCTCTTCACAATCATACATCAACAGTAATTAAAATCTCTGTGCTCTAGCTCTGAGGGAGGGTTCTGTGACCCAGGAAGCCCTGGGCTTTCTCAGGATTCAATTTCTGCATCAATCAATTGGAAAGGTTGAACTGGATTAGTTCGAACACCTTAGGGCATCTCTTGAGGTCCTTTCCAGATCTAAAGTTCTAAGAATCATAGGTCTCTATAATAATACCTTATCTAGATTTGGTTTTTCTGACATCACAACCCTTGCTTTCTGAAGCAGAGAATTCTTCCACAGACATTACCAATTCTACACTCTTTGCTCCATCTTATTATATTTTACTTAGTTATTTATTCTTTTCTTCACTCAGTCATTCAACAGAGTTTTATTAGATACCTACTTTGTGCCGGGTATGGAGCCAGCAATTACAGAGAGAGGGATCATAAAGATACAGGGTCTGACTTCAAGTGCTTAGGAGTAGTGGTTAAAGACTCAAGTAATTGGGCGCTTATAATTGAATGTGGTTTAAGTGTTGTGGTGGAGAAGCACTGGTGTAATGAACACACATCTGAACACTGACAGCAGGAAGGAGCTCCCAGGAAAACAAATGACTCTCAGAGGATAAATACAAGTTAGCTGATGAAGAAAGGATACAGTGTAATGGGCACAGCCATGCAGCTGTTTATTACACGGTAAGGAGTTTATCAAAGATGAAGGGTAAGGTGTGTGATGCACAGGGTGGGTAGACTTGACTAAACACAGAGCTAAAGAATCAGGCAAGGCATCATCATATGAGGCAGGCTTTATGAGTATGGCAATGAATTTGGATTTCAGCTTAAATGTAATGAGAAGTCATTGGAGAATCTAAGCAGTGAGGTGACATTGTCAGATTTGCATTTTAGAAGGATCACTTGGGCTGCAGAAGAAAGATAAAAGATGGCAGAGCAGAGGGAGAGGGCAAAGAGAGCCTGGCAGCAGTAGAGAAACCAGCTAGGAGGCTTTTGCTAAAATTCAAGAGAAGGCCAGAAAAGAAAAGAAAAGAGAAAAAAACTGCAGGAACACTAAGGCCTTGAAGAAATTGGAGAGATAGGAAAGAAAAATGATAGGACACATGGACACTAAGGGGCGAATGTTATAGTTAAAACTCTGAATCTAAAATTCCGTCTCAAATCACCTTATAAATTAGAGCAAATATAATTGACCACATGGTAAGCCTGTAGAGGTCCACAGCTGCACTTTGCATCTTTCCCTGTAGACCCTCTACTGAGGTTTTAATGATTGGGAAAAAACAAAAATCCTTTACCAAACAAAGATATACCCAAACCCCATTAGACAGTGTGTAATGAAATGTTACAAATGGAGGATTACAGGGAAAAATATAAATGACCATAAATCCAGGGAGAATCAACTCTTTTTTCCAGATTATATTCAACTTCAATAAAGAAACTTAATATGCTCATGCATTCCTGCCAACTTTCGATATGGCCACTGCTGATCAATAGCATTTATTTCTAGACAGAAAGAGGGGCTGGGAAGGGATGTCAGAATAGCATGTTGGTGCTAAAGCTTGTGAGTAATGACACAGTGTGGCAGGTACTGAAGATGTGATAAAGGAAACGGCCCAGCAAGCCTGTCTTTGTCTCTGGATATCAAACTGTGTGTCTCTCCTCCAAATCCTATTAACACGTCTTATTCTACAACTGGCTTTTGGGCTTCATGTCATCTCAAGGAAAACAAAAAAGATAATGCTGTTTATTTTTCGCTGTGTTTATGAATCTAAAAAACTCAAAGCTTTGAAATTGGACATGAAGTTTTGGTCAGAGGCCAATTTCACCTAAGGGAAGTATGAACTTACAGGTAATCAGAGCTTTCCCACTCTGATGTGGGCTGTCTTGGGAAGAATGGGGGCTATGATTTTTTTAATCTATAAAAATATATAAGAGGAAAGCAGATGAACATCACTTAAGAATACTGGTAAGAAGATTCCTGCTTCAGGGAAAATTTAGGCTAAATTAATTCTGAAAGGTCCTCATAAATCCCCAAAACTCTCTTCCTCCTTTCTTACCTTTCTTTCTCTATCTTCATTTTTTCCTCCCCCTCACTCATTCTTTGCTTTAAATGTATACAATGTGGGGCTTTTTTTCAAAAAAAATACTCAAACATAGCTTACAAATGTTGATAATAAAACACAATATAAAGAAAATAAAGAAATGGAGGCAAAATAAAAATAAGAAAATAAGATGATAGTAAGAGACGGAGCCATATCCAGAATGTAAACCATAAAATGGTGTGTAGTTCCTAGAGGCGAGGATATATTTTGTTTGGTGCTTGTGAGTGACCAAAGTAATTTGACTCTAAGACTAATAAAGGGAGAAGTATAAACATAATGGCAAAATTCAGTCTTATAGTGAAAAGAATAAGCTAGTTTCTTAGAAGAAACAACATATTTTCTTGCTTCTGACCTCTAAATTTCTCTTAGGAGTTCTCATAAAAATAAAACTTTGTGATTATGGTGGATTACAACCTCAAAGTATTGTTCTAATTATTCCTACACAATAATGTTTGTATGATAGAATATTCTAAATTAGGTTCAACCTGTCAAGAGATAATTAACCTCTCAAAATAGGGTTCATTATCAACTTACCTTTCTAGCCCATTCAGGATCAACACATATCTGGCTCATTGTTGTTTTTGTTCTACAGGTTGTTTCTTGGTTAATGAATGAATGAATGAATGCAGAAATGAATGAAAGCATGAATAAGTATTTTTGGTGGATATAGTTGTCCTGCTACAGTGAGGAATATTTTCCTCTTTCCCTGTTGGTAGGAATTTTTTTTGAATTTTAATCAAAAGCCCTCATTGCTTTCTATTGTATTTTATCATTTTATATGACAATGCTAGAGCAATAATCTAAATTATCAGTAATTTAAATGCTTGTTGTATAAATTTTTAGGTATTTCTCTTTAAAACTGGCTCAGAATAAGCTGAGGTATAATGGCTGTGTTGCAAAAATTTGGGGGAAGACAAACAAGGAGAGGATAAAGAGAGAACCACCCTGGAGAAAATACCAAATGAAAAAGCTCTGAATTCAAGTTTCAGCATTACTCCTTACCACTTTTGTACTTTTGAGGAAGAAAACCAATCTGAGTTCCAGTCTTCTCATCTCTATAAGTAAAATGTCAATACTACTTCCCAGTTTTGTTGTGAGGCTTAAATGAAGTAATGAAAACCAAAATGTAAATTGTTATGCCTCATACAAAGACAAAGAATTATTACTGCTATAGCTTTTATATGGAAAAAAACTTTAAGTAATTAGAATTTTCATAATTAAGCTAACAATTGGATTCCTAAGGGCACAATGCCTTTGGAATATAGACAGATTTTTGCTTATCCAGAAGCTTTCTGTAATTGTCTCAGGGATGCAGTGGAAAGATAATATAGAAAAGAACAAAGGTGTTACTTTTTCTCTACCTTTCTGAGGATCTCCCCCAAACCAAACAGTATTTTCTAACAATAAATAATCACTGGGAAAAACAATGGGAATTCTGTTTTCAGATACAAGTAAAGTTTTTCTAGTAGCAAAAGCTGGAGAAGAAATGTCTAACAGAATAAATTATCCAGGGCAATAGGATGTGGAAGTTTTATTGTTAATGGTCAGGAAAACCATGATTATACAAATAGGGAAATTTCCATCAGCCAGAAATATTTTTCTTCACACTATATCTATAAAAATGATTTCATGATAATAGGATGCTACACTATAGTCTGGGTCTCATGTCACCCTCATTCTAGGTTCCTGTGTTTTCTACAGACCTGAAGGCATTACATTTCCTTCATGAAGTCTTTCATGATGTAAAAAATTAAATTTTCTCTTGTTTCTGAAACACGGGACATTCTTATCCGTCCCCAATAATTTCTATTAAATACTGTCTATTTTTTTAGGTATTTGTAAATTTCACTTATTTCATCATTGACTCAACAAACTTTTATCACACATCTTCCATTATGTTCTAGGCATAATGCTTAGGTGTACACAAGACATAGAGCTCAGGTAGAATTGATCTTGTTCCCCCATTATAACCTATGCATTTATCAGTGCACCTATAATGTTGATTGCACAAAATTTGTGCAATCAACGTTATAGGTGCACTGATAAATGCATAGGTTATAATGGGGGAACAAGATCAATTCTACCTGGAGTGGTAAGAGATCATTAAATGTGGTTCAGTAGAGGTGACATAAAAGCAATATGAAGTGTCTTGAAAGTTAAGGATTAGCCAAGAGGATTGGTGTAGGCGTAGGGTGTTTCTGATAGAAAAATCAACATTAGCACAGGCATTAAATGAGACATGTATATGTGTAATAAGAAACTGCAAGTAATTGGATGGGACCGATGAAAGACAGGAGGCTTCAAATAGGGCATGGGCTACATGAGGGGGTACTTTGAATGTCATGCTCAAGAACTAGGTTATGTGTACAGACTATGAGACATCTGAATGAAATTCACTAGGAGCATGATCCGATTTGTGTTATGAACAGGTCAACCCATGCCAGAGCAAGAATGATGTGTATGAGTAGGAGAGAGAGAGAGAGAGACTAGTGAGAAAGCCTATTATAATAGGGGAGCAAAAGATGCATACCCGTATACAAGACTCTGCAGGGCTAGGTAACTGCTTGGATTGATTATAGAGGAGTGTAAGAGAGATGGAGAATTCCAGGCTAACTCCTAAATCTCTGGTGAGGTGCCTAATTGCTTCTTGGTGACAGTCACCAGAGATAGGGGATACAGAGGGAGAGCTGACCTGAGGAAGAGTGGACATTCCATCTGGCTAAGCAGATTTGGGGTTCTATGCAGCTCCTAAACAGAACAATCTCCTAGGTGGCTGGATATACAGATCTGGAGTTCAAGGAGTCTGGGCTGAGAAAACAGATTTGAGAATCATCAGCATTTGGCTGAATTTTGAGCTACAGTAGAGGGGTCAGTCAGAAGACTGAGGGGGGAAATAAATGCCAAGACAGAGCCCTACATAATGTATCAGAATAAGAAGAAGACCCAGCAAAGGAGCTTACAAACAATGTCAGAGAAAAGAGAAGAGTCAATCAAAAGAGATTTGTAAGCCATAGAAAGAATGAATCAGGAAGAGTAGCCGATGGTATTGAGCCCATTAGAGAGGAAAGGGATAAATACTGAAAAGAACCCTATGGATTTGGCAATTACAAAGCCACTGATGGCATTTTTATAATGGTGTTTCAGTGGAAGCAAAGCCAAACCACAGATGAGTAAAAATTGATGGGAGTTCAGGAAGTGGGGACAGTGGTTTGGTGGAGCAGCCGGTATGTAAAGGGAAGGAACATGATGGACTAGAGTCTCTGACAGAATGGAATGTGAAGTAAGGGATCCTTTAAGAGAGATTTGTGATTGTTCATAGTCCACAAATAAGGAGTCAGCGGTTTAAAATAAGGGAGAGAAATGTAATAACTTGGGTGAGTCAGTATTCCAAAGGAATCCAATCTAACAGTAGTTGTAGCCTTCAATAGTATCATTGTCTTATTTTCACACTAGACTTTAAGGGTTTGGAAATAGAATCATTCAACTCCTTTTACCTTCAGTTACCAGGAACTTCTTCGTCCATAGTATGTATTCAGAAATCATTCAATGAGATTTGAACATTTCATGAGAATTAAACTAAAAAATAAGTATAAACGAAACTCTGAGATATTTAAGTTAATAAAGACAATTGTTTTATGTTCCTGTTATTTTATTGAATGGGATAGGGAAATATATCTACAATTTTTAGAAAGCCCCCATTCTCATATCAGGTTCCTTCACGACAGTTCTATTGTAACTACTGTAGCCACAGCAGCGTTGTAACTGTAAGGTTTGTCTACGGATGAAATTGTATCATTGATCAAATATGTGGACCTCCTTGTAGAGAAATTCCACATGTCTGACAGGTATCTGGGTAGATGGCCATATAGCTGGCGTATTCACAGCTAACACCTTCATAGTCATTTGTATTGGGGAACAGGGCTGTCCTTTAATTTAATTTGAACTTTTTCAGAGAAATAATATTTGTCCCTATGTTGGCATCGTTGTGAAATGTGCGATACTTGAATGAAAGGAAAAATAAAAGCTGACATATCATTAGGAGAACTTTTATTAGTGTCTTCTAGTCTTCTTTTTTCTCAGGCTTCAATAAATTACCGGGTTAGCTCCTTGGGTGCACAAAATGGCTCATTTACGCTCTTTGGAAGCAACATCACCTAGGGCGGGAATCTGGATGGAAACGTGCCAACAGAGACTGATGGGATGAAGTGGGTGTTGTATAAATTTAGGAATCCTAAAAGCTAGTTACCTGAGCAAACAAAGCAGGTAATTGAAAAGTCAAGGGAAGGACTCTGGATATTGAAAGAGTCAGCACCTTGCAGGAATCATAAGTGCAAATAAAGTTCTTTTCCTATACCAGGATGAACTTTGGGAGTCAGAAGACTGCTATTTAGCCTTTGTTTGGCATTAATCATCCATGTGACCTTGGCCATAGTCTCTTCTCTTTTATAGCTTACTATATGGAGAAATAATTAGTGTACAATAAAAGGATATAAAGAGATTATTTACCCATGTTTTTATTTTTTTTTAATTTTTTTAATTTTTATTTATTTATTTATTTATTTTTGTGGTACGCGGGCCTCCCCCTGTTGTGGCCTCTCCCGTTGCGGAGCACAGGCTCCGGACGCGCAGGCCCAGCGGCCATGGCTCACGGGCCCAGCCGCTCCGCGGCACGTGGGATCCTCCCAGACCGGGGCGCGAACCCGGTTCCCCTGCATCGGCAGGCGGACGCGCAACCACTGCGCCACCAGGGAAGCCCTACCCATGTTTTTATTATCAGCCTGAATTTATAGCACCTAATGTAGATCAGCACAGACCATTTAAAATTCCAAATTATTCACATCAACTATACATTTCCTCTGGACATGCATACTTGCACACATGAACAAAATCCTTATGTTAAATCCCTAACACCCAGAGGGACTGTATTTGGAAATAGGGTCTTTAAGGAGGTAATTAAGGTTAAATGAGGTCATAAGGGTGGGGCAGTAATCCAATAAGACTGGTGTCCTTATAAGAAAAGAAGGAAGACATTCTCTCCCTCTCTCTCCTTCTCTCCCTCCCTCTCTCTCTCTGTCTCTCCCTCTCCCTCTCCCTCTCCCTCTCTCCCTCTCCCTCTCCCTCTCTCCCTCTCCCTCTCCCTCCCTCCCTCCCTCCCTCCCTCCCTCCCTCCCTCCTTCTCTCTCTCTCTCTCTCTCTCTCTCTCTCTCTCTCTCTCTCTCTCTCTCTCTCTCTCTCGTCTGAGTCTGCAAGCCAGAAAGAGAGGTCTCACCTGAAACTGAATTTTCTAGCACCTTGATCTTGGACATCTTGCCTCAAGAAATGTGAGAAAATTCATTTTTGTTAAGCCGCCCAGCCTGTGGTAATCCGTTATGACACCTGAGCAGACTAAGGCAAATACTATAACAAGATTCTATCTGATCAATTTAGATACTGGTTTATGATTTATAAGTCAATTATCTTAGCATGTTGTAAAAGACCGTTCATGAACCCAAAACACTTTGTCTAGTTTCTTAGCCTCACCTCCCACCATTGCTCACCATCTTTATAATGTTTTGACCCATTGATGCCAAATTGCTTGCTTACATGTTAAATTGTTCCATGTTCCATGTTTCTGTGTCTTTTTTTTTTTTTTTTTTTTTGCCGTACGTGGGCCTCTCACTGTTGTGGCCTCTCCCGTTGCGGAGCGCAGGCTCCGGATGCGCAGGCTCAGCGGCCACGGCTCACGGGCCCAGCCGCTCCGCGGCATGTGGGATCTTCCCAGACCGGGGCACGAACCCGTGTCCCCTGCATCGGCAGGCAGACTCTCAACCACTGCGCCACCAGGGAAGCCCTCCCTTCTTATTAAATGTGTGATTGGGAAAGTTACTGCTCCTCTCTGTCTTAATTTTGTCTTCTGAAAATAGAGATTATCATAGACTATACTTCATAGGGTTTGTCTTAGTAAATTTTTCTACAACATACATTTTTTTAACTAAATCTCAGGGGCTTATGGCAACAAAATTTAGCTCTTTTTCATATCACATTTTCATCTGTGGGTCAGTTGCAGTTCTGCATGGCTCTACCCGATTCTGCATGGCCCTGTTCCATGGCTTCTCATTCCAATACCCAGGCTGATGGGGCAGACACCGTGTTGGACACACCCATTCTCACTGCTAAGAAAAAACTAACTGAAACATGCAATTGCTCTTAAAGAGTTTGCTTGGATGGGCATAGTCACATCTGTTCCTATCCCACTGGCCAATGCAAGTCATATGGCTAAGCCTAAAGTTAATGGGATAGGGGACACTTCTTCCAGAAGTAGACAAGATACGTAGTAATGGGGAGGGTTGAAGAGTCCTCTTACGAGAAAGGGAAGAAGTGAATATCTGTGAATAATAATACAATCCAGCACAGGGATCATACAAGGATTAACAGAGATGATATCTGCTCATGGTAAGTGCTAAATTATTGTAATTATTTTAGTTAAAGTCCAGAGAAGATGTTATGTCTTCTCAGAAGTCCCCTGGACACATCTCCACCTACCCTCCACCCCTAAAATGGTCAGGTATCTCCTCTGCACTAAAGTCTTGCATCATACACATGTCACTTTGCAATTCTTTTCTGTCCATGTTTTATTTCTCTTTTATGAAATTGAGGGACTCTGTCATCATTCACTAATTCAATCAACACTTGCTGTAGGGCTACTACTTTGCTAAGTGTGGCGAGGGTGGGATAAGGAAAGAGGCATGGTCTTCAACGATAAACCTCAGAGTCCCAAGGGAGCAATAAACAAGTACACAGACAATCCAAATATAGCATAAAAAGTGCAATAATAAGGCAGGCACCTGATAGTAAATACTGATTTAATCTGAATTAATTATATTTCCTCTGTGCTGAGCCAGTTCTACTCTAGCTTCCAGGATCAAGAGCTCCTCTTTAGGACTCTTTATATCTTGTCTTGTTCTCGGTACAAGCAAATGGCTCCTCAGTACTTTGTGATGTCCAAAATAGGCAGGAGAATCTCTTGAGACTGAAGTCAGAAGTAGAAAACCAAAATGTAAAAAAGAAGGGATACAAAAATAAGAGTCTGGCTCAGGTTTAATGGGAGTTCAGTGGTGCTGCAGGTGCTCATACAGACAAGGGAAGGGGTGAACATTTTCAGGAATTCCTTAGTGGCAGTTGTAGCAGAGGAAACAGGATGAACATTACAGAAGGTACCATGGAGAACAGACAGTCTCTTCAACAACGATGCTGAGAAAATTGAACAGCTACATATAAAACAATGAGATTAGAACATTTCCTCACACCAAAATTAATTCAAAGTGGATTAAAGTCCTAAATGTAAGACCCGAAACAACAAAACTCCTAGATGAGAACACAGGCAGAACACCCTTTGTCATATATCGTAAATAGGTATAACTTAGACCCAGACACTCTTGGAGTTAACAAGCTACCAGGTAGCTTGTGTATCATTGTCAATCTTTATGGCAAAACTCCGGGTAGTTGATATATTCACATCCATTTAATCTTTCCTAAGGGTTTTCCAACTGTGCTAAAGTGAAACAGATGCGCTGTTTATTTTATTTATTTATTTTTTATAAATGTATTTGTTGGTTCTATTTATTTATTTTTGGCTGCATTGGGTCTTCGTTGCTGTGCAGAGTCTCTCTCTAGTTGCGGTGAGCAGGGGCTATTTCTCGCTGCGGTGTGTGGGCTTCTCACTGCAGTGGCCTCTCTTGTTGCGGAGCACGGGCTCTAGGCGCGCGGGCTTCAGTAGTTGTGGCTCGTGGGCTCCAGTAGTTGTGGGTCGCAGGCTCTAGAGCACAGCCTCAGTAGCTGTGGCGCACGGGCTCAGTTGCTCCATGGTATGTGGGATCTTCCCGGACCAGGGCTCAAACTTGTGTCCCCTGAATTGGCAGGCGGATTCTTAACTACTGCACCACCAGGGAAGCCCCCGTTTTGTTTTTAAATAAACTTTTTTATTCGGAATAATTTTAGATTTACAGAAGAATTGCGAAGTTAGAACAAAGAGTTTTCATATACGCTTTACTCAGTCTCCCTTAGTGAAAGCATCTTTCATAACCATGGTTTGTATTACCAAAACTAATAAATTAACATTGGCACATTACTATTAACTTAAATACAACCCTTCTTCAGATTTAACCAAATTTCATTTTGACTTCAAAATACTGTTCTAACATATCAAGCTATCTCATTTATTGTGTTTTTTAATTTTTATTAACTAAAGTTCATACTTTATTCAGATTTCCTTAGTTTTTCCCTAATGTCCTTTTTCTTTTCTAAGATCCCAATTAGGATATCACATTACATCTGCTCATCATGTCTTCTTAGGCTCCTTTTGGCTATGACTTTCTCAGACTTTCCTTGTTTTTGATAACCTTGATGGTCAGGTATTTTATAGAATGTCCTTCAATTGAGATTTGTATGATGCTTTTCTCATGATTAGACTGGGGCTATGAGTTTTTTCAGAGGAAAACTACAGTGGTAAACTGTCATTCTTATCACATTGTGTCAAGGGTACGTACTATCTACATGGCTTATCACTGCTGTTGTTTACCCTGATCTCCCAACGGACATAGCATTTATCAGTTTCTCCACTATAAAGTTATTTCTTCCCTTTCTAAACTGTATTCATTGGAGGACGTCTCTATGCAGCACCCACACTTAGGAGCTATCTTTCACTTCCTTGAGGGTGGAGTGTCTACATATTTTATTTGGAATTTTCCTGCCATAGGCCAAGTTTTTAAAGAAATAACATAAAATGGAGATGTATGCGTTTTAGAAAATGAGCATCTTCTGTTTTCAGGAGAATAAAATCAAATAAACCCTTGAAAAGGAATCACACTAGGTCACAGTATTTGGGGAAGAGCCTGAAAATGGTAAGCAATAAAGAGGTATCTAATCCCTTCTGTACGAGTGGGGTCACGTTACATGCAGTGCAGGAGAAACAATGACAGGTGCAGTGGGGTATCTGTCCTCAAGGAGATTTAAATCCACCATATTTGGCTGAGAAGCAGTATTCTCCATGGAATGAATGCCATTTCATGACAGCATTTGGTCAGTCCCAAAAGAATAGTTTGTTGGAAGAACTCAGATTAGGAAGAAATCAATGTAACCTGGTTCTGTCAGGAAAGATTTCCTGAAGGTAGAAGGCTCTAAGTGATTGTGTGTGTGTGTGCGTGTGTGTGTGTGTGTGTGTGTGTGTGTGTGTGTGTGTAAGTAGGTGCAACAATTCAACCAATGTTTCCCTAACACTTGGGTATGAAGCCATGCTGCCAGCTAAGTCTTTGGAGGGAAGGAGTCGCCTTTTCTATTGTTTCCTCTTCACTTTGTAAACTATGTGTTGTTTTCAGTTTTATTCTGAAACACGAGTGATCTAGAGGCCAGTAACTAAGAATCCCTTCCATTTTCCTCTTTGGGTCTCAAAACAACCCAGTGAAAGGTAGGAGAAGCCCCAGTTTACGGCTGAGGAAGTTGATGTTGCTCCTTGTCATCTGGCTTTCCAAAGCCACGGGAGGGTAAGTGATGGCGGGGTGAGGACTCCAGTCCAAGGCTAGGCTTTTCCACCACCTCTCCCTCCACTTTACCATATATCTACCAACAGAATACAAGCCGCAGAGGCACTGTGGCGCTGTTGCCCTCATTCGAGTTGGGCAAAGTTCATATCCATAGTGAAAGAGAAGCCCCATTTCTCAAAACTAGGAAAATGAAAAGCACCTAGTTTCCAAAAGGGTTCCCAGAGACATCTGGTTAGCACAATGTTCACCTAGCCTCACAAATTCCACATGGTGGCCATCTACTTCTTGAGGTTTTCTACTACAGGGGTGGCTACTTGTAATATCTCACGTTGCCTGTTAGGAAATAACAAGGGGAATAGGGAACAATTTAATGGAATGGCTGGAAAGCACGCACTTCACACAGTTCTTAAAAGGAGTAAAAGAAATAATTGTAAGACACTGAGCATGGCCCTTGGTCATGGTGAGTGTGAAGTAATGATTATTCATCTCCAAAACTCTGCTCTCATTTTGAATCCTTACCCGACGCCTCTGCACTCATCCTGATATTATTGCTGAACATTCAACACAAACTGTGCTAGGAGTCTTTTCTCTTGCACACAATTTATTTCTCCTACATGTGTGAGGGATATGGGTTTATTCAATCATTAATTCAATATTTGTTGAGTGCCTAGTACATTCTAAGCACTGAGGAAGGTACATGAGGCCATCACAATCCTATGAGAACAAGAAGTGAGTACACAGATATGCCAAATAGGAAATCTAAGCACAGTAATAGATGAAAATACAGCACTCGCAATGCTCCTTCTGGACAGCCTTACTCTGGTTTCTTTGAGGTGGAATTGAAAGGAAGGAAGGAAATCTGACTAGAAATATAAACACTTCAAGATTTATCTCTTTCATGAAAGTTCTCCTAATGTTCACCTTTTCCAGGGAGTACTGACCACTGCCTTCAATGCCTCCCGTTATTCTACACTTCCGTCCCTGGACCAGTCATGCTTCACTGTGTGTATAATCTACATATTTACCTCCCTCTAATGATAACATCCTCTCAAGAAGACACTATATTATTACTGGTACCCTGCTCATTGTCTAGAGTATCATAGCACTCAAGAAGTAATGGGTAGATGAATAGATGGATGGATGGATGGATGAATGGATGGATGGATAGATGAATCAATAAATGACTTAATCTTCTCCCTCTTCTTTCTCCTACAAAGGTCACTGGTTGTTTTTTGTTTTTTTATGAGTGATCCATACCTCATGTTTTCCACACACAAAAAAAACCCTCTCATGCATTTTTTAAATGCTTTTTGAGAATACTTATAAATTCACATGCAGTTGTAAGAAATCAATACAGAGAGATCCTGTATAACCATTGCCCGTGTTTTCTCACAGTGGTAACATCTTCCGTGACTGTAGTACAATAACACGCCTAAGAAATTGACTTTGATACAATTCACCTGCCTTTTTCAGATTTCACCACTTCTATGTGGACTTGTGTGTATATTTAGTTCCATGAAAATGTAGCACACCTGTATATTTGTATGACTGCCACTGTGGTCAAGATACAGAACACTTCCATCACAAAAAACCTCATGTTTTTGTAGACTTTAGGTCTCTCCCTCAGACGAGTCATCTGATTCCTTCTCTTTGCACGTCACCCACTGCGCCCATTCTTTAGACCCATGTGAATCACATCTTGGAAATTTCTCTTGTGTATTTCCCTCTACAAAATCTAAAACCTTAGGAAAAATGGAAAACAGGTAAAGTGTGTGATGATCCTGGATTCACACCCCTTCTTTGCCTCTGTACTGAAGCTTTTAGCAAAATGATACGTTTTCTGCTCTAAGAAACAAAGAAAGACTTTCAAATACTGATACTGATAAGGCATCATGTCACAGAACTCATGCCATACCTGTTTTCAATATCTATAAGTGTTTGCAGAAAATAAACTCTCATTTTTATACATTTCTAGTGCTTCATTTTTTTCTCTGCTCTCTACTGCTGTAAGAAAACAGTTGTAGCTCTTTTTCAGCACAGATGTGATTTTCCAAACTAATTGATTAACCAATGACTTCACTCAGATATGACAAAAAACCAAATTGGCTTTACAGTATATGTCTGCTCAAAATTGGACTTCACTCAAAAAACAATCGCAATTCACTAAAAAAGTTATTCATAAAAATTTATCTTTTGAGGTAAAATGCTGAAAAGTTCTACCCTAAAATATTTTCAATTGATCTACATATACAAGTATAGAAAGTATTTTTTGAGACCATGTTAAGCACCTGTATGTAACTTTACCATGGAATCTTTGAGTTGTGTCTAAAATCAATTTTATGAGTCATAATTTGTGTATAGTTAGGAATAAAATATTTTAAGATCTCTAGAAACAATTCCTTTAGTATAATAAAGAAAGCCTGAGTATATTTAGAAGCAATCATCCATTTATACAAAAGGTATTTGGTGGGTGCCTTCTGTGTGCCAATAACTGTGAACTTATTTAGGAATAAAGAGATAATTGAGAGAGAGTTGCTATCCTCAAGGAGTTCATAATCCAGTGAGAAAACAGATAGGTACATGGTAATGATAATAAATCTTTGTACATGAAAACAAGAAAAGATACCTAGGAGAGTGGGGATGAAAAACAAGGAGTGGGTACATCTACTTGGTAGATTTTAGGGAAGCATTCATTAATGTGTCACAAGTTGCATCTTGAATTTTGCTTGGCTGCATAATAACTACAAATATACCTTTAAATGTAGGATAAAAAATATTTAAATTGTATTTTTTGTATTTGTTTAAATTTCCCTGAAACAGGGAAAATTATTGGTTAAAAATGAAAATATTTTTCATTCATCATTCATCACCACCTGCTAGGATTATGTTTTGCAAACTTCTAATAATAATAAATAAGCTAAGACGTTTATGTTTTCTAATACATTGATAATTTTCACATATTTTTATCTTATTTAATCATCACAACAGTTCTGTAAGTTAGATGTTATGACCCCCTTATCAAAGAAATTTTTGTTCTAGCCACAGGTCTTTCAGCAAAAAACAGAAGCAGGTTTTGAAAGCATTATTGTCCAGCATATGCTGTCTCTCCAGTGTTATATAATGCTTCTCAGTCGGCTTTGGAGCATCCTCAGGATGACCGATGAGAGTTATTTAAACTTTCAGACCTTTTGAAATAGAAATGAAAATGCAATCGCCCTTAGTTTCTGAGTGAAGAAAGTGAAGTAGTAAATTTCAACGGATGTACAGTTAAGGAGCACAGATAGCCTCACAAACTTAACTTACGCGATCTTTTAAAAATATCCATGATAATAATTATAATACTAGTAAATTTTCATTAATAATATATGAACATAAAATATTTTATTGTACTTTGGAGATTGCAAGTTGCCCTTACATACATTATCTTATCTGATTTTCATTTTGAGAAGTTGCCAGCATGAGCACTTATACTTTTCATTTGACAGACGAATAAACGAACAGAAGGTAGAGACATATATCCAGTTACTATGGCAGAGCTAAGAGGGAACTATGATGCTTCCTAAACCTCTGAAATAACTAATGCTTGAATATCTAAAACGTAAAACACCCAACTTCTTTAAGACATGGAGCAGATCAAAGACTCACAGGGGCAGGGATTATCCTTTTATTTGTTTATTCCCGGTGCTTAATGTAATATCCAGCAGGTGCCTAATATTTGTTGATGACTAGTAAATGATTGGGTAGCGAACAATGATAAAAATGAATAAAAGCATGCTCTACTTTTTCTTTTAGCTAGATATAAAACAACGATTCTATGATACCCAGCAGGAGGGTAAGCTAAGAGTCAGCAACCCAAAGTCTGTTCATAATTAGTAGATCTTAGCTGGTAGCAAGTCAGGTACATAAAACACACACACACACACACACACACACACACACACACGCACACGCAAACACACAGCCACGTAATCAGGTTACTTTACACCAAATCCTACTGTGATCAAATTCTCCAGTATGTAAGGGTTCACTGTACGTTCCCGATAATTTCCCTCCCTGTGAAGTACTGAAGCTTTCCTTTCTTCTTCCAGCATCCTGACTCTGCTCTCTATCACCTGCATCATGACTCTCCAACACCCACGTCATGTCACTTTGAAAGCAGCAGAGGAACTAAGAGATCTGGGTAGTAACAAAAAGCTCCTGCTTAATAGTGTGTGACTTTGAAAATCTCAGTTATGCCATCTGAATGTTAGTTTCCTCACCTGGAAAATGGTGCTTAATATCTACGTTGAGGATTGTTTTAAAGAATCAAGACAACATTTTAAAATCACCCAGCACGGTGTATACCTAGAGTAGGAGCTCAGGAAATACTGGTTCTTAATATGCTGCAACTCTTAGAATAGGCTTTTTTCAGCGGAAAAAAATAGCCAGCCTTTCTTCCCAGAAGCATTTGGAAACAGAATCACCCAGTGCCCACACTAAGGAGAGCCAACATCCTGCTGAAGGGAGGCCAGAGCGGGGAATCACTTGGAGGCTGTACCGGAAAGGATGCCCGCTTGATGTTGTGACATCGTGCACCAAAAAAGTGAAGCCCCACGGTCCTGCTGACTGAGACCATTCGCAGCCACTGTCAGCATCAGTTTGAGCACATTTCTGAGGCAGAATATGAACAGATGGTGGTATTTCTCAGTTACAGTCCCACGGCCATGAAATTTGGCGTATTCTGGCACCGTTTTCACCCTGAAGAAAAGTGACGTATAAGGAAATGAAATACCAGCTGTATGAATCCCAACCAAGAGATGAAAGAGAGAGAGAGGAAGGAGAGAGAGTGCTCGACTTGGAGAATCCCTGTAGTCTCCTCCTCAGAGCACAGCCGGCGTAGATTAAAGACTAAACGCTCCGGTGTTGGAGAGTCAAAATGCAGGTGATAGAGAGCAGAGCCAGGGTGCTGGCAGAAGAAAGGAAAGCTTCAGTACTTCATACATATCAATCCTTTCCAAGGACGAGGCTAACAGAGAAAACCATTTGAGGTGCATAATTAGAATAAATCCGCCTTCCATGCTAGGATTAACATAGAAAATGCGATTCAAAAAATAACTATTATAAATAACATTCAGAAAGATAGGGAGGAGGAAGAAACGAGGATAAAATTATATTCCTAATAAGTGACAAAAACGAAGCTAAAGTGTCTTACTAATAGTTGCCCATTTAATCTTCATCAGGTAAGTATTTTATCATCCATAACTATGCTTTTCTTAACTTATAAAGAGGCTCAGAAAGCTGTATTACCTCTACCAAGGTTTCACTGCTTAACTCCAGATTTCTGGTATTTCAATTGTTGTGGTTCTCAAACTTGAACATGTATCAGAATCACCTGGAGGGCCTGTTGAAACACAGACTGCTGGGCCCCATCCCCAGAGATTCTGGCTCAGTAGGTCTGGGGTGGGGCCCAAGAGCTCACATTTCTCACCTTTTCCTGGGTGATGCTGCCGCTGGTTCAAGGACCACACTTTGAGAACCACTGTGTGTTGCTGTAAAAGGCTAAGGTTCTTTATTTAGTTGTAGGCTCTTGTTTGACCCCAGATTCAACTAGTCAACAAAGGAACAGGCTGGAATCATGACTGAATGATTAATCTCAGGGAAAAAAAACTGCTAGAGGGTGTTGGCAAGTCTCATGCATACACTGTGAAGTATATTAAACAGCTTGCAGTAAGATGTATGCACAAATCTTTATGGCTCAGTAAAGACTCTGAGAAGAGAAGGAAGGAGGCATCCAAAGATCAGATGAAAAAGGGAAATTAGAGGCAGAGAGATTAGAGACAAGGAATGGGAGGTGGGGAGGAGAAAACTGAGCGCCTCACAGAGGTGTCAGAGGGAGACGAGGATGCAGGTGTTACCAGACCGTCAGAGAGCCAGTGCACCCAGCCTCCAGGCATACATAAGGATTTGTCTAAGCAGCCATCGTTCACCGGGTAAAAATGTCGCTGAGTGAAGGCTCTGGGAAGCGCCAGGAGTAAAGCAGGACAGGCTGGATTTTGGAATCAGATTCAAAAGCAGTCGAAAGAATCAGCTGCGTCTCCTGTTGGGTCAAGTAGCTGTGTTTCTATTCTGGAGCTAAAATGGCCTGGCCTGGCCTGGCAGAAAGTGTTGGTATTTACCTAACATCTAGCCCCCTCCTTTGTCTTGCTACCAGATCCCTGATTCTTTTCAGGTGGGGCTGCACCCAGCCTCCAGGCGTACATAAGGATTTGTCTAAGCAGCCATCGTTCACCGGGTAAAAATGTCGCTGAGTTCAAGCCCAAGAGACATAAATAGTTTACTAGGTGACTTCTGGAAATTATTTTCCCTTGTGATAAAAGAGATAGATACACAGGGAAAAGATGTTGTTTCGGCTTTAGACTCTGTGTGTGAGGGTCAGATGCTTAGATTTACAGCAGCCACCTTGCAGACCTGAGGGGAAGACGGCAGTTCCAAGGTGGAAAGCCAGTTGGGTTCTTGAACTGCAGCCCTCCAGATTTCATGTTAAATAGGATTATTCATTGCTCTGTGTGTGTGTGTGTGTGTGTGTGTGTGTTTTAATGGTTAAGAAACTAACTGATACAACTGGGAAATTAGATGTGATTTTTAATAGGACTTAGCAAAACTATGGCCAGGTCTCTCAATAACTGCCGTGTTTGGGTAGCAAAGACAAGACACTTTTTTCTCACAGAACATTTGAGTACACAGTAAGCTTTCTAAATTGTTACTCTTACCATACAAGTCCCCTAGTTAAACACTTTCGTGAAGCTACTTTATATATAGGGTCCTTCACATTCTTTCCTATGTCTCCAGTCTATTTCCTTACCACTAGGTGCCCCCTCCTTTATGTTTGTCATTCCAAATATCTTGTTTTTGGAGGTTACCAAGCTATTATGCAACTCAATGCCTTGTGATTCTGTGCCACCTTCCTTTCCTGTATTGTGTCATCCTTCCCTTCACATGCACATCCTCACCTGGATAACGTCTACGAATCACTCAAGACTCAGGTCAAGGAACACCTCCTCCAGGAAGCCTTCCCTAACGCTTCTCATGCTGGCTTCGGGCCCCTTCCCTGTGTTCCCACCATATGTCTGCTTTACCTTTCATTGAATTCAGCCATCACACTGTATTGAGATAATCAGGTAATAGGTACATCTCTCCAATTAGATCACAAGATCGCTAAGGGAAGGAGCTGTATGTTTTCATTTTATATTTCTATCTAGTACCTAGACACGTAATTGGCCCTCACTGCAATTTTTGACTAGAAATAAACTCAATTAAAATTATAAACACCTATCAATGAAACTGTATTCTACTTCTAGTAACTCCCAATAACAGACACCTTTCAAGCAATAAAAACAATGAAAACCCACTACATACACTACCATAATTGTTACATTCCAGGCTGTCACTAACAAATGAACGACCTCCAGAAGCAGAAGGAAACTATGAGTTTGATTTAAGTTGTTTCCACTGAGAGTGGAAATCTTTTACCCTTCCAAAGTAAACGTTAATGAGAATAATATCAGCTGTTACTCTAATGTGTATTGTCATTCGCAAAGCACTTTGTAAGTGCTTTGTATTATATAATCTTCACACAAACCCTGGGAGATAAGTATCATCATTTTCTTCCAGCAGATGTAAAAGCTCAGGACCCCTTTACAGTCTTAAAAATTATTGAGGACCCCTAAAATGTTATTGGGTATGGGTTAGATCTATCAACATGTCTCATAATTACTAACGATAATTACTGTATTAGAAACTAAAAAATGAGAAAAAATTTAAGTTATTTTTGGTCATTTAAAATCATCATAAATCCATTTCATGTTAACATATTGTTTTAAGGGAAATTAGCATTTTACAAAACAACAGTGTAGTAAAAAGACTAACATATTTTGCATTTGGGCAAGTCTCTTTAATTTCTGGCTTAATAGAAGACAGCTGGATTCTTACATTGGCTGCATTCAATCTTTGCAATATCACATGTCTTGTAGACTCTGGGAAACACCACTGTACGCTCATGAAAGATGGATGGTGAAATGGCAAAAAATGTCAGTGTTAGTGTGGGTATAGTCTTGGCTTTACTTGTGTATCCTCAAGGGAACCCAGAACCATACTTAGAGGACTGATGGATCAGTCTGAGAGAGACTAAGTGACTTGATGGAGATCAAACAACCAATGTGTTCATAACCCGGGATTTGAGCCTGAGCCATTTAATACTAAGCCAGCACAGAACCGCGTGGTAGAGACTGAATCCAATGGGCCACAGACCTTGAAATATTGTGTTCAGTGAAGTATGTGCAGATGTCTGAGATGATGATTACATAATTACTAACCAATAACTAACACAGGACAAATCACACTGCTTCGCTGTTTTACCAGTTCATCAGCTAAGATAGTAACATGGCATGAGAATCACCAGGGTCAGTCAGCTGTGAAACGGCTGTATCTCACAGGCACAACTAGGCAGAGGTCAAGACTGCTGTTAGTTGTGAAGTTGAGGACTTTGGTGGACTATTTCTGGAACACTAGAGCTTAGTCCATTTCTGGAAAACTAGAGCTTATAATGAGACTGAGAATGAGGTTCGTAGAATCCAAATATGGTTGAAATCCAAGAAATCCCACATGCACCAATTATGCAGAGATTTTAATTGCATTTGTTGCAAACTCAAGGAGAAGATCCCAAAGCAATAAGAATTTAAATACGAGAAGAAATCTCTAAAACGCTCCCCAGGGCATTATGCTGACCTGTGTGCAATGCTTCTGATGAAGCAGGAAACCCCACATTCATTCTACGTTTGAAAGCTGATCTGGGAAATGGAAGCATCACTACGACAGACAAGTGGGGAACAAAAAGCTTACGTGAGGATATTTGGTTTATGCTCATATTTACTTAGACTTAGATATGATCTTAAGTCAAAAATATAAATCAAGTGGGCTGACTAAAAGAATTAATATCCATTATTTCAATAAATATTTGAGTGACAAATACATTCAGGAACAGGGACATTCCCTGTGGATTTTAGGATAAGACAAGGTCCCTCTAGGCAATACTGACAGCTACAGTATGGTGAGACAATTTTGATGGGATTAAATACACATAAGTAGCACCTAACTGTAGCTGGGTGGGAAAGACATAAGGAATAATGGCTTGCTTTTGGAAAGAGGAAAGCCTCTATTAATCCCTGAAAGATGAATAGGAATTATCTAAATGAAGAAAAAGATGGACTTTTAAAAAACCCATATATGTCAAGACAAGTACTAAGTGTTCAAATTAATGTAATCTCATTAAAATTTAATAACGTCAGTTTGATATTATTTTCCCCATCTCATAGATGGCAAAAAAATGTGGTTTATAGAATTTAAGAGCACTGCCCAAGGTCATGCACTTAGTAAATGGTACAGTTACTCTTTGAACATAATCTATTTGAGTTCAAGGCACTTTTCACTGTAGTACAGCAGGATGGCATGGCATAGACACAAAGATATGAAGATGCACAGTATATTCATTGCAATGAAGTGTATTCAGAGCATGTATTCAGAGACAACTGTACATGGAGAAGTGGTAGAAGACACAACTAAAGAGGTTTGTAGGACTAGATCCCAGAAGTGATGGAAACTGTAGGAATGTGGGAGCTCAAAGTCACATTTTCAAAAGGTCTTTCACGCAAAACATTTTTAGAATACTTGTTTTAAAAGGAAGAGGGAGAGAGTTATCTACTATTTGTTGTTTATTTGAAAATAGAGTTGAATGCTAATAAATGTCCAGAGATTTCAAAAGTAAATATTAGGGTTGTAAACACAGTAAAAGATTATTCCAATGCTCTGTTTATGTTTCAAGAACACCAAAGGGAAAACTGTTCTTATGGTCCAACACCCTGGTTTATATACCCATCTCTCAGGTGGTCATGATTATGGTTGGAATGGAAATATAAAAAGTTTAAAGAGACTCCACTCCCAGCGTTTTTGCAGAGCTTTCCCTTTAAGATGAGCTCTGTAGGGAGGGGCTCGTGCTAATTTGGGGATGCAGTTAAGATCAGCTGTTCCAAAGGCAAATCCACTGCAGAATATGCTAACACTAACCAAAGCCCTCCGCGTTGCCATGCTTAGGCTTATAAACCTGGCCCATACCTGCTATAATTCTTACCAAACCAAACTTCGGTCTGCTTCCCCACGGACACTAAAACCAATCTACTGACACCGGGCTGTGATGAAGGAAAGTGCGGCATTTATTGCAGGCTATAAGCAAGGAGTCTCGGGCAGCTAGCGCTTAAAAGACCTGAACTTCCTGAAGACTTTCAGGGAAAGGTTTTTAAAGACAGGGGGAATGAGGGGGTTTGTGCAGTGCGTGATCAGGGTCTACGTGCCTGTGGGCAGCATACAGTTCACTTCTTCCACCTGGTGGGAGTTTCTGTATCTGCAAAACAGCTCAAAGGACATGGTTCCGAATATGATCTATAGCCCTTGAGGAGGAACTAAAGGTCCTGGACTTTGTTTAATAGTATTATTATTTTGTCTTGCTTGACTGTTTTCCTTTCTTTCTGCATTTTCTCACTTCTCTGATTAAATTTATTCTTTGACTAAAGTTTTTCTACAGACAAAGGGCAGGTGGAGGATTTGGGGGGCAGTTCTGTTCCTCATAGGGTCCTGCTGAGTTACATAACCTCTTTAGGAGAGCAAAGCCACAATGGCAAAAGGGGATCAGAACTCGAGAAACTGGTGCACTCTTCATAGGAGGAATAAACCAAAGCAGGTTAATAACAAGAAATGGGGTCCATCCGCGCTGTGAATTTTGGGTACAAAATTGTAAGCAAAGAGGAAATATTCAAAGATCAAAGAAGCCAATATTTGGTGTTGTTAAAACGGACACACAGACTAGTGTAAAGAAAGCAAATATTGAACAAGAAAAAATGGATAAAAGTGTGTGGAAAATTTATGAGATATAATCCTAATGTACTTCTATGAGATACCTGAGTAAGGCTGATCTCTAGCATTCTGTACTTTGCTATCCTTTAGGCGGATTCTGAATGGAAAGGGCAAAGCTGTATATCACCCTGGATTTAAAGGAGACCAATCCCACATGCTGAGCATTAATTTGGTTGCAGTCAGTTTTATATAGAAAGCTAACCAGGCTACAGAAATCTTCACAATGCCAGAACAGGGTTATTTTCTCACCCTTTAACCTCATATGAATTATTTACATATGAAAAGAAAATTCCCTCAGTTATGTAAGAGAACGAAGAAACAACACCCTGATAGCAACAGGAAGCGCCCAGGTCTTGGTTTCAATACTGTTCTCTAATAAAAAGTCAGAACTCCATAGAGAAATGTCTGATTCTAGGGCTGGGGGAGGAAATACACAAGATGAGCCTGAACTACCTTGTAAGTACCAGAAAATAAGTGCTAAAAAATAAAGAGGGCTTCCCTGGTGGCGCAGTGGTTGAGAGTCCGCCTGCCGATGCAGAGGACACGGGTTCATGCCCCCGTCTGGGAAGATCCCACATGCCACGGAGCGGCTGGGCCCGCGAGCCATGGCTGCTGAGCCTGCGCGTCCGGAGCCTGTGCTCCGCAATGGGAGAGGCCACAACAGTAAGAGGCCCGCGTACCACACACACACAAAAAATAATAAAATAAAAAGAAAAATAATAAAAAAAATAAAGAAAACCCACCTTGATGATTGATGGGAATATATCTAAGGGACACAAGAGCCAACGGAAAGAGATCCCAATCTGCAACATTGGAATAATCTGAGGAAAAATATCAATAAAGTCATATTGGATTATACAAAATACGAAATATACATGGAAGATTCTGGGAGGATGGCTGAGCACCAGGAACCTGTCTCCCCACTTAGACAACAATGGCACTGGTACAATCTGATGTAACTATTTTGGAACTCTCAGGTCTATTGAAGGTTTGCAACTTCCAGGGGAAGGCTTAGGTGGTAAATTGTGGTTAATTTTTGTCAGTTTCAGTTCTTAGCATTGTAGCGTCACCCATCCCCCAGCCTCAGCCCCAAGGCAGGCCTAAAAGTATAAAATTCTTAGAAAGAAACATAAGGCAAACTTCACAACATTAGATTTGACAATGATTTCTTGGATATGACACCAAAGGCACAGGTAACAAAGGAAAAAAATGGACAAACTGGGCTTTATGAAAATACAGTTTTGTGCATCAAAAGACACTATCAACAGAGTAAAACGTCAACCCAGGGCTTCCCTGGTGGCGCGGTGGTTGAGAGTCCGCCTGCCGATGCAGGGGACACGGGTTTGTGCCCCAGTCCGGGAGGATTCCCACATGCCGCGGAGCAGCTGGGCCCGTGAGCCATGGCCGCTGAGCCTGCGCGTCCAGAGCCTGTGCTCCGCAACGGGAGGGAGAGGCCACAACAGTGAGAGGCCCGCGTACCGCAAAAAAAAAAAAAAAAAAAAAAAAAAAGTCAACCCACACAATGGAAGAAAATGTATGTAAATCATATATCTGATAAAGGATAAATATCCAGAATACTGAGAGAACTCCTACAACTCAACAAGGGCAGAAACAACCTAATTAAAAATGGGCAAGGGACTTGAATATACATTTCTTCAGAGGGAGACCAATGGCCAATAAGGAAATGAAAAGGTGCTGAACATGTACATGTTCATAGCAGCATTATTCACAATAGCTAGAACAAGGAGATAAACCAAGTGCCCATGGCTGTATGAATGGCTAAGCAAAATTTGGTGTATAAATATAACAGAATATTATTCAGCCCTAAAAAGGAAATTCTGACATATGGTACAACATGAATGAACCTTGAGCACCTTATGCTAAGTGGAATTAGCCAGTCACAGAAACACAAATGCTATATGATTCCATTTATATGAGGTATGTAGAATAGTCAAAACCATAGAGACAGAAAGCAGAATTGTGCTTGCCAGGGGCTGGTGGTTAGTGTGGGTGTAGAGGGAAGGGGAGGGGTGTTATGTTTAATGGGTATAGCGTTAGTCTTACTAAATTAAAGAGTTCTGAAGATGGATGTTGGTGATGGCTGCACCACATTACGAATGTATTTCATACCGCTGAACTGTACACTTAAAATAGTTAAGATGGGAAATTCTACGTGTATTTTGCCACAATAAAAAAGTAAAAATAAATAGATAAACATACGTGAGTTTATACTGATAAAAATAAAATATAATAAATAAATAATCAAACGAATAAATGAAGGAAAGAGTTAAATCTCCCATGCAGAAGAATTCCAAGTAATTTGTGCAGACACTATGCCCTCAAGGACGAGGAGCATAACTTTCACTCCTTAAGCGTGAATTGGGTACACTTACTTCCTCTACATGAGCACAGTATGGAAATGGTGGGGGGGGCGAGATATTTTTACCACAGGAAGACCTAACAAGCACTACCTCAACCAGGTGATCAAGATCATCATCAACAGTGATGCTCCATGTTGATAGTATATACCCTTGATATGATGTGATTAAAATAGCACTCAACCTCTGTGCTCTTTCTTCCAAAAACCCATTGCCTCAGTCAAACCATGAGGGGAAAAAAATGAGACAAATTCCAGTGAAAGGATATTCTGCAAAATACCTGACTGGTACTGCTCAAAACTGTCAAGGTCTTCAAAAGCAAGGAAAGTCTAAGAAAGTCACAAGGAAACATGACTGAGTGTAATGTTGGTATCTTGGATGAGATCCTGGAACAGAAACATGACACTAGGTAAAAACCAAGGTAATCTGAATAAAGTATGGGACTTAGTTAACAATAATGAATTAATATCGGTTCATTAATGTTAACAACTGTACCATATGTGTATAAGATGTTAATAATTGAGGAAATTATCATCCCTTTTTTTTGTAAATCTAAAACTCTCAAAAAATAATGTCTACTTCTAAAAAATAAAGTTTTCCCACTCACACAGGATACCAATGTTTATTTTCCTTTTTCCATTGACCTCAATTTTTGCCAAATGCAGATAGGCACTTGGTGGAGTTTATAGCTGTAAAAGAAGTATAGTAAGTTGGTAATCTCTTGCCAACTTAATTTTATAGACTGAATACTTCTCCTGCAAATAAAATTAACCTAAAACAGATTACACATTTAATGTAAATTCAGGGTAAAGAATAAGAATATGAAGTTATCAAGAAATAGTCCCAAAAAAGTGAGAGGAAAAGGCAATACCCCAACTAACTCAGAGCTATCACTAGAGGAAAAGGAAACCTCCCACATTTTTTTCCTAATTAATTTCTCCCCTATGTACCACTACCTATTGCAGCTTCAACAGGATATAACCCCCTAAATCTTACCATCAAAAGCTAAAGGATAGAGTAGTTGATAATGAAGAAATTATCAAGTACTTTAAAAACTTCAGCCCCTCTACCAGCCCCCTACACCGAATGTGATTAGATATATCATTTGTTCCAGTCTTCATTTGCTAGGGAGGGGGTAAAAGGGACAGAGGCATGGGGTTCCCTCGGCCTCTGTAATCCCTCCCACTCTTGGAAGGGACTCCTGATAGGAGAAGAGACGTAGTGTCTGCACCACAGCACATAAAGTCTAATTTAATCCTGAGTCTGGTCTTTCCACATCTTTATAAATACGAACCAATAACAACGATAACAAAACACTCAAGA
The DNA here is from genome assembly GCF_002837175.3 of Physeter macrocephalus. Lineage (NCBI taxonomy): Eukaryota > Metazoa > Chordata > Mammalia > Artiodactyla > Physeteridae > Physeter > Physeter macrocephalus. The sequence goes on from NC_041225.1 coordinate 35,473,260, forward strand.
AATATATAAAGAGAAACAGCAGCTCAAAAGACAAAAGAGAAATCTGAGCTAATAGAAAATATTATTATAAAATGCTAGACATTAAAAAGTTAAAGCATTTAAGCAGATATTGATTAAACTAATAGCTGTCAAGTCTGAAAAAGGGGGAGGGGGAGTGAAGGGGGATGAAGAGGAGTTATTGAAAGTAAGATTTGATTGCAAAATCCATAAAATCATAATAGTAACAGTGCATATCAGATGGACATTGCTGAAAACAAACTATGTCATTTAGAAAACCAACTCAAAGTCCTAGAATATGAAAAAAAAATGAAGGAAACTATGAGAGAGAAGATCAGAAGACATGGCTGGTAGATTTAAGGAAGTCATTATCCATATAATAGGACACTGTAAGAAGAGAACAGAATAGATGTAGTGAAAGCAATTTTTAAAGGAATAAAAGAAGGCAAATGGCCTGAGCTGATGAAAAACTTGTCTTCACATTAAGGAAATCTTCATCTACACATCTCGGAGGGAATGTTCCTGAATTCTAAGAATAAAGAAGGAAATCCTTCAAACAACTAAACATGAAAAATAGGTACTTAAAAGAGTAGCTTTAGTTATTAAATAAGCAAAAGTAATTCAAAATAAAACAGGTTGAATAAACCAATAGTGATAAGAGCAAAAGTTAAGATATTAAAAGGCAAAACATGTAGATGAGAGGGTTAAATTAGAGACGGCTCTTTAAAGAGATCATTAAAAGAGAGAGACCACTTATAAGCCTGAACAATTTGAAAATGCTGATATACAATCATAAGAATGAGAAGAAAATACAACCCAGATACAAAGGACTTTCTTTAAATAGGGAATGTTATATAGAGTTCCACGACAATAAAATAAATATATAAATGAATTTGATAACTTGCCAGGAAAATATTAAAAAATTGAATTCAATAGAAAGTTAAAAAATAAACTTGGACAAATAAGCAAAGGAGAAATTGAAAGCCAGAAAAATAAAAATGTCAGACAGTAAATACACAAATACTTAAGTGCTGTTCACTCATGGCGAAATTAAGAGGGAAAAGGTTTGCACTTCCCACTTTGTAAATTTATATATTTTTTAAAAACAGTTTTCTCTTTATATGCTTTATTTTATACTTAAAGAAGTAAAAAGAGAAGATAGTACACAATTACTATTATTCATTACAAGCTAAGAACTGGGTTTATTTCCCAGTTCATATATATCTATATATTTTTAAACCATTTTTAAAAATTGAAGTATAGTTGATTTACAATACTGTGCTAGTTTCAGGTGTACGGAAAAGTGATTCAGTTATATATATTCTTATATATATTATATTATACATATATATTATATATATACTTATATATATTATATTATACATATATATTATATATATATTCTTTTTCCATTATTGGTTATTTCAATATATTGAATATAGTTCCCTGTGCTATATAGTAGGTCCTTGTTGTTTATCTGTTTTATATATAGTAGTGCATATATATTAATCCTAAACTCCTAATATATCTCTCCCACCCCACCCCATTATCCCCTTTGATAACCATAAGTTCATTCTCTAAGTCTGTGAGTCTATTTCTGTTTTGTAAACAGTCTATTTTCTGTTTTGTATCATTTTTTTTAGATTCCACATATAAGTGATATCATATGATATTTGACTTTGCCTTACTTCACTTAATATAATAATCTCGATCCATCCATGTTACTGAAAATGGTGTTATTTCATTATTTTCTATGGCTGACTTGTATACCACATCTTCTTTATCCATTCATATATTGATGGACATTTAGGTTGCTTCCATATCTTGGCTATTGTAAAAGTGCTGCTGTGAACATTGGGGTGCATGAATCTTTTCGATTAGTTTTCTCCAGATATATGCCCAGAGTGGGATTGCAGGATCATATGGTAGCTCTATTTTTAGTTTTTTAAAGAACCTCCATTCTGTTCTACATAGTGGGTGCATCAATTTACATTCCTACCAACAGTGTAGGAAGGTTCCTTTTTCTCCACACCCTCTCCAGCATTTATTATTTGTAGACTTTAATGATGGCCATGCTGACCCGTGTGAGGTGATACCTCATTGTTCCTATTTCCATTTTGTTAATCGTCTTGGATTTGTTTTTGTAGGTCTTCTTTTCTCCTTTTTTCTCTTGTTCTCTTGTGATTTGATGACTATCTTTAGTGTTATGTTTGGATTCCAGTTTCTTTTTTGTGTGTATATCTATTATATATTTTTTGTGGTTACCATGCGTTTTTTGTACAGTGGTCTATATATATATGTGCTTGTTTTAAGTTGCTGATCTCTTAATTTCAAGTGCATTTTAGATACCCTGCATTTATACTCTCCTCCCCTCATGATTACTGCTTTTGATATTATATTTTACATCTAATTGTTTTGTGTATTCTTTATATATTTATTTAGCAAATGAATTAATATTTAACATGTGAATATAAGTTAATATAAAACATATATTAAAATTATACATGTGTTTATACACATAATTATACAATGGGTGGTTTTTTTTTTTAGAGGGTCATGGTGAGGATTTATTTATTTATTTATTTATTTAACATCTTATTGGAGTATAATTGCTTTACAATAGTGTGTTAGTTTCTGCTTTACAACAAAGTGAATCAGTTATACATATACATATGTTCCCATATCTCTTCCCTCTTGCGTCTCCCTCCCTCCCACCCTCCCTATCCCACCCCTCTAGGTGGTCACAAACCACCTAGCTGATCTCACTGTGCCATGAGGCTGCTTCCCACTAGCTATCCACCCTACGTTTGGTAGTGTATATATGCCCATGCCACTCTCTCACTTCGTCACAGCTTACCCTTCCCCCTCCCCATATCCTCAAGTCCATGCCCTAATAGGTCTGTGTTTTTATAAAGTTCATATTATATTTACTTTCAATACATCTGCCCATGGAATTCCTTCTCAGGACCAGGTATATATGTTTATTGCAGTGTGAATAAAAATACAAAAGCTCTTGTTAAAAATATTATTACGAATTTAAAGACAGCAGAGCATTAAACCAAAAGTGGGAGCCTTTTGAGCATGGAGCCCTATGTGACTGTGCAGGTCACACATCCATGAAAGCATCTCTATTCCTACTCATCCTACTTCAAGGCTCAGTTCAAATTCTACTTCTTCTAGGAACTCTCCCTGTTACCTTAGTTGAAATAAATCTCTCCCTCCTGTGGTGCCCATAAAACAGCCCATTCTGTTTTGAGTTATGTATAGCTGAGTACAAGTGCTATCTACACCCTCTGTATTAGAGCTCTTTGAGGTTGAAGCTTTCATCTGAGACACCTGAGTATCCATGTGGCATTTAACATGATGGCTTACACATAACAGGGACTGAAAACTGTTGATCAGTTTTGAATAAGCAAATCTATAGATACAGAATGCAGATTAGTGATTGCCTTGAGAGGGGGTGATTTGGGGGGGAAGATGAAAATGTTATAAAATCAATTTTCGTGATGGTTGCATCTGAATATATCAATACTAAAAATCCATTGAATTATAAACTTTCAGTAGGTGAATTGTATGGTATGTAAATTATATCTCAATAAAGCTGTTATTAAAAAAGAGAGACCCTCTTTACGACAGACAAATGTCTGAGAAATAGATGTATAAATATAGTAATAAATCAGAGTTGAGAAAATGTAACAGTAAAGATATAACCTTCAGAAAAACTATTTGAACAATTACCCCATAAGTTTTCCTTTGCAGATAATAAAGATAAAATGTAATGTGCAATGCCATGGCAAAAGAAAAAAAAAACTTAGTATCAAAATTCATTTGCTGAATTTAAGTAAACTTTTGGAGTCAAAAGACTAACATTTAAACTCCAACTTCCCCATTTGCTAATATACAATTTTAAGTAATTGATTTAAGCTCATTCCGTTGCAAAATTTTCATCTGCAACTTTATAGGACTGGCACTTAATATATGTATAAGCAAAGGGAAAAAGATTAAGTGCAAGTATTTTAAAAACTGAAAAATGATTTTCAAATGCCCATGATATCTCTGACAGTTATTTTCAAAGGAATTTTCAATCACAAAATTCTCCAGCATCTTTCTGCAAGAGTGTATCACAAGTTATTTGTTTAAAAATATAGTTTCAGCTAACATTAGCAAAGAAATTTTTCCTATGACAGTTTTTAACAGAAACATATGTAACTGTGTATTATTGAGTTCTTAATTGTAGATAGCAAAATTCCCTCTATCCATTTCAAATGAAATAACAAAGAGTATTAATCATTACATTTCCAGGAGGGCCAGGGAAGTAGGCTTGTATGCTACATAATCAGCATAATGTAGGCAGAAACAATATATTCAGAGAAATGTCAATCATACCCCAGGACTGTTTAGCAGACACATCATTTTTTTTTTTGACAGCAGAACAAGTCTTTATTTTTATTATTTTTAACATCTTTATTGGAGTATAATTGCTTTACAATTGTGTGTTAGTTTCTGCTTTGTAACCAAGTGAATCAGCTATACATATACATATATCCCCACATCTCTTCCCTCTTGCGTCTCCCTCCCACCCCTCTAGGTGGTCACAAAGCACCGAGCTGATCTCCCTGTGCTATGCTACTGCTTCCCACTAGCTATCTATTTTACATTTGGTAGTATATATAAGTCCATGCCACTCTCACTTCATCCCAGCTTACACTTCCCCATCCCCGTGTCCTCAAGCCTATTCTCTACGTCTGTGTCTTTATTCCTGTCCTGCCCCTACGTTCTTCAGAACCATTTTTTTTCTTAGATTTCATATATATGCAGACACATCATTTTTGCCATAACCTCTTTTTGGCACCAAGGATGCTAGGGCCTGGACCACAGAAGCTGTGGTCAGCTGGAGTACTGCTGTCATCTTACATGGCTCAGTTATTTCTACCTCCATGATTTCTGTAGGTATAGCTCCTTGAGAAAACCACAGTCATAAATATAAGCTTAGCTGCAAGAGAGTCTAGAAAATGTAGATTTTAGCTTTCCAGCATTTCCAGTATAGGCAAGCTATCAAGAGAAAGCTTGGAGTGGGAGCTAATTTATAGTATCTACAAATGAAAAGTGAGCAAATATGACAGTGACAAACATAGAGACTGGGTTTCCTCCATCCCTTTTGCTCCTTCACCCTCCCAAGACTGAGAGAATAGTTTTAGCATTTTAACTCTGGCAACACAGCATTCTTTTTTCCCCATGCACTGGCCATTCCTCTTTACATTGATTGCATGCCCGGAATAATAGTCATCAACTGAAAGTGAGAAAAATCCACAGCTATCTAAGGTTTCAGGTCACCTCTGAGAGAAGCTGTCTGAGGGGAATATGCTGGCAGAATTGTACAATGTGCTCTCTGAATGCCCAAAGCAAAATCTTTATGCATGTGAATTCCAATCAAAGTGTAAGTTGTTAAAGAGGAGGAACCAAATAAATATAAGGTACGACATTAGGGAATGATGAAAAGGGAACAGCTCTTGGCCTGTGCTGAGACTGAGAGACAGTTGGAAAGAATCAAAAGCACGAGAGCTAGACAGAGCCCTGCCAGTCACTGAGCATGGACTTTGGGCAATCACAGCACTTCAAGGAGCTTTTAGATCCTTATTTACAAAATAAAACTCTATCTCTCCTGTCTTAGTCGTCTAGATTAAAGGAAAGTAAATAGAAGTGACATTTATTGAGGTCATTTTGTGCAGGGGGCTGAGATAGATGCACAACTATAAGAAAAGAAAATTGGTTCAAAATCCAAATCATTTCAAATAGCTCTTACTTCAAAATGAGTTCATAGGGTATTCAAGGAGTCAGAAAATTATATAAATTAATACAATAGTCATAATTTTTTGTTTTCATAAAAAATTAGAAATAATTTAGAAATTTCTGATTTACATGACATTTATTATAAAATTAACATAAACATCAATCTATATTAAAATCTCTAGTTGATATAAAATGGGATATCTTCTAGTATATGTTCACCAAGGATTTAGCAAAAAAGTTTATCAATGTTGACAAATAATAATAATAACAACAGCAACAATCAAGTCTCTCCTGATACATTCTAAATTCCTCTTCTTCCACTTTGCAAACCCAAGGAAATTCTTCAAAATATACACCATATTACTCTTGCCCCATATTGGTATATGCCAAAATTCCAATTTATGAGCGTATTCATTCACACATTCATTAGACAAAAATTTATTTTATGACTCCTATGTGCTAGAGACTGGGACAGGCCCTGGTAAAACATCAGTGAACATCAGAGATATGGTCCCTGTTCTAATGGGGTTTATACTCCAGCAGACAGGAGAGGCGGTGGTCAAGTTGTGGTTTTTTTTTTTTTTAAACATCTTTATTGGAGTATAATTGCTTTACAATGGTGTGTTAGTTTTTTCTTTATAACAAAATGAAACAGTTATACATATGTCTCCGTATTTCTTCCCTCTTGCATCTCCCCACCTCCCACCCTCCTTATCCTACCCCTCTAGGTGGTCACAAAGCACCGAGCTGATCTCCCTGTGCTTTGTGGCTGCTTCCCACTAGCTACCTATTTTACGTTTGGTAGTGTATATATGTCCATGCCACTCTC
>NC_041225.1:35479971-35490011 GCF_002837175.3 Physeter macrocephalus
TCACGTCTTGCCCCTAGGTTCTTCATGACCATTTTTTTTTTTTTTTTTTTTAGATTCCATATATATATGTCAGCATACGGAATTTTTTTTATCTTTCTGACTTACTTCACTTTGTATGACAGACTCTAGGTCCACCCACCTCACTTATTTTTAGTTTTTTAAGGAGCCACAAGTTTTAAACAGGCTTATTCTGTCTGCATAACCTCCGAACTACATTTAAAGTCAAGTGGGAGGAGATAGGAATGAACACGATCAATTATGTGATAATTGCTATAAGATGTAATCTTACGAATATGTAAACAAACTACTATTGGCCAATAAAATGAGAAAAACTTAATTCCAAATAAAGAGACTGGGGCAAACTTATTGAAGAGCTGACAGTTTAACTGGCTCTTAAAGAGTAGGTTGAATCTTCATACAGAATTCTAGACACAGAGCGGATTCTTAATAAATGCATGTTGGATAAATGAATGAATAATGGGACAGACATTCTAGGAGCACAACAGTGCAAACACAAAGAGCTGAGATAAGAATATACAGCCTACGTTTGAATTTTTTTTTTTTATTTTGTTAAGTGCCCCTCATGATACCCACTGTCAGCCAATATAGGAGAATTTTGAGATGAAAATAAGACGAAGGCACTAATGGAAAATATACCTAAAGATAACAACTAGGCTCTATCTTAACCTGGAGAGATTAGAGAAATATCATTCATAATTGAAGATTACACAAAGAAAAAATATTCTGTTTCCAAAGAGTGTGGAGCAGCTCACCTGTTTTTCACATATATAATTTGAATTAATGGAAAATTAAGTCATTATTTTCACTACCAATGACTTTGAACAAACTCAAGATCTAATTTCAGCAGTGTGTGGTAGGTAAAAAATTGATAGGAACCTCATACTTTCCTATGTCTCCTTGAAACTAATTCTAAATATATTTAGGAGGAATAAGCATGAGAAAATAAATTATAGTTACCTGCCTATCTCAGCTGTAGTAGGTATGTCAAGTGAGAAAAATATAGAATCAATAAGAAGAGGTCAAATGTAAGGTAAAGAAGTCCTGATGCTTATCCTCAAGTACACATCCTTTCACTCTTTCTTTCAAATCATGGTCACTTGGGCCCTTAAAAAGGAGATCACTAACTTGGAGAGGGAAGAATTTCATGCTGAAATACTAAATCCATTGTGCAAATCCAGATGAAGGACTCCCATGTGAACCGTATTATCCATGCACCATATGGGAAGGAGAGGCCTGATTTCTTTGTAAAAAGAGATGTCCCTCATTGGGAGGTAGATGTCTTATGAATTTAGAGACAAGTATCAAAATGAAAGCAAAATTTAGAGCATGTCTGTGTAATGCTATATGGCCTGCAACACTGTCACACTCGTTTTCAGGGCAGAAAGGACCACTCGAATTGGGTCTGGAAAGCAAGCCATCATGGAAGACATGATGAAAGGTTAATGTTCAAGCTGCCTGCATGGGGTTTAACAGGGTTATCTCTTTGAAGCAAAGCCATGGTCTCACATAACATCGAAGCTCTTTGCAAATGGAGTTTACCATTTTTCCAGAATTGGAGATGAATTATCATTATACCTCTTCTGTTGTTGAAAATCCGGTGTTAGGGACGATAAAGTGTTTAGAGTCAGTCAGTGCATCAGATAAGATGTAGCCTGCTTTGACCAAGTGATTCCGCTACTTGTAAAAATCTGAAAATGAATAAAAGCTTCATGTTCAAAGGTGTTCATCACAGCCTTTTTGTAATCATGAAATGTTTGCTACCAACCAAAGCCAAAAAATATGAAAATGGTTAATGAAACTATGGCAAAGTTATTGTAGGAAGCTACTGTGTAGCTCATACTTCAGAATTTAGAGAACTATCCAAGACATTATAGGCCAGGTACCCAGGGAGTAACAAAGATACTGGAGAGCACAAGTTCAAAGAAGGACAAGAGTTCCTTTGGTTAAGGTATCTGGGGCTTCCTACTGGGCCTTGAAATTTGAGTTCTATTTATCAGTGGTAAAGTTCAGAGGGATGGAAATCTAGCCTATAACAAAATGCACAATGATCTTCTAGAATAGAAGGTGGAAGGAATACTTTCTTACACAATTCCCTCCTTGAAAGTCATTAATTTAAAAAAAAGTGTAAAATAGGAAATGAATCTCCATCTAAAATGAAACTAGGATGAAATGGTAATCAGCTCTTGTTGCCTCATTCAGATATTAAAACAAATAAACTAAAAAAAATTGGGGTAAACACTTATTCAGTAAAGTATGCTAAGATCTGAGATGTAATGAGAAATAGGGAAGACCTCTCATTTCATTTGGTTTATTTTGAAACAGTAAGTTCACAAATTAATAAATGAATTGTAACTAATGTCATAATAGGAACCAGTGTCATAGGAAGACAAAGGAATGGTTGAATTAAGAATGATTGTGGGGAGAGGGCAATATTTTGAATAAACTAATCCAGGAAATACTATCAGAGGAAGTGATATTTAGGCAGGAATTTGAGAATAAGAATGCAGAAGAGGTTTGTGTAATTTACTTCCGACTTTTTGTGTGATTTAAATTCTCAGAATTTCAGAGAGAAAAGATAACTGTCTAAAGCAGTAAACAAATGCGTATGTTGGAGGTATGAAAGAAGGCTAATAAGATTGGAATTAGCAGGAATGAGTTACTGAGGATAAGGTGCAGTCCATGACTTTGAGGAACTCACAATCTTGGTTCCCTGCCCCTCCAATGATCTTGAGTAGAGAAGAATGCAAGAAAGAGTGCTCATCAAGTATTTCAAATGTTGTTTTCTCATTTCTCACTGTGAACTCTCTGCAGGCAAGGACTGAGTCTTATCCTTATAAATGGCACATTATTGGTACCCAGTGAATAAATAAAAGAATCAGGATTAGATTTTGAAAGGAATTTTAGTATTTGTATGCTATTTTAAAATAGAATATTTGTTATTTTCTTTGTTTTATTTTTTTTCTAATCTGATTAACTGTGATTTCAAGGAGATGAACTTATATTTGTGGTCCGGAAATGAATATTTTCAAATATGTTGAATCCATGTTATGTGAAAAGTAATGTCCTCTAAACAGAGACCTCAGATATCTTTCCCCCATTAGAAACCATGAGGAAACTGAGGCTTGGGAAATTTAGATGAATTTCATAAAATCATATGAGGGATTTGCTAAGACTAGAAACCAGTTGTTCTACTGCTAAGCCATTGCCTGTTGTATAACATGACATACTCCTGCTAAGAGATCAGACCATGGCTGAGTTTTAAGATGAGGCACTGTATTTCAGATTCAGGTTCCAAAAACAATGCAATCCACTAAGATATCATCAACTAGGATTTAGAAAAAAATGTAGAGTGCTAAAAGTCAGGTTTATTTATGCATATCCTAGGTATGATTTCTCTACCTAACTCCAAATGATTAATGATCAATAGAATTATACCAATGTAGGTAAACAAAGGAATTCCCTACTACGTTAACATCTAGATTATGTCCAGTCCATAAATGCAACAGTTCCATTTACTGTTAACCTATGTTTGTGAGAAAATGTACCCTAACTTATGAAGTATTGACTTAAAAATAAGTTTCAGAAGTAAGATCCAAATATATTAATTTGTTTGACAAACACTATGTGAAAGTTATCTTGGAAGGATTGGCATCCTTATTATTGTTTTTTACTTGTGCCAGATACTTTATTAAATTTAATTGTTAATTTTCATTGTTTTTCTTTAAATTGTTTTGAATTTTCTACAAACACAATCATGTCATCTGTGAATATCCATTGTTCCATTTTTTCCTTTTTCAATCCTTGTAAATTATACTTCCTTTTCTTGACTTATTGCAATGGTTATGACCTTTGGTAGAATGTTGAATAGAAATGGTTATAGAAATCATGATTGTCTCTTTGCCAGTCTGTGGAAGAAAGCATTCAACATTTTACCAATAAGTCTAATGTTAACTCTACACTTTTTGTACATACTCTATTAGAATAAAGATAATCCCTTCTATTCCTAGTTTACTAAGGGTTTTTATCATGGTGGATGTTGGATTTCATTTAATGCTTTCTCTGTAGCCACTGATTAATCATATGATTTCTCTTTCTTTCTTTTTTTGTTTATATAGTGTATTACATTGATTTCCAAGTTTTAAGCTAACCTTGCATATCTATGATATTGGCTTTGGTGTATTGTTATTGTATACTACTGGATTTTGTTTGCTAATGTATAGTATAGGATTGTTTTACATCTGTATTTATAGGAGAGTTTGGGCTATAATCTATTTTTGTAAGGTCTTAGGTTTTAATAAGATTATGTGAAGTTCATAAATAATTGTGAATGAATTGTTTTCTTCTTTTCAACACACTGGGAGATTCTTTGAAAGATTTTGGTAATGTCTTTATTATATGCTTTGTAAAATTCATCAGTGAATCCACTTAGACGTGGAGTTTTCTTTGTGTATGTCCTTCACATATGTTTGTCCACTTTCAAACTCCCTTTTTTATTTTCAGGTATGTCAACTATACATTACATAATACTGCATTTTATTTTATTTTTTACTCTGAGTGAAATTCATGGACTTTTTATAAAGTAATTTAATCATTCATATTTATTATGATCACTGATATATTAAAAAGTACTTTGCCATTTTCATTTTATTATTTTTATATATGGTGATTTCCTTAATTATCTTACCTCTCCTTTCACCTTTCATTATTATTATTATTTTTTTGTGTGTGTGGTACGCGGGCCTTTCACTGTTGTGGCCTCTCCCGTTGCGGAGCACAGGCTCCAGACGCACAGGCTCAGCGGCCATGGCTCACGGGCCTAGCCGCTCTGTGGCATGTGGGATCTTCTGGGACCGGGGCACAAACCTGTGTCCCCTGCATTGGCAGGCGGACTCTCAACCACTGCGCCACCAGGGAAGCCCTCCTTTCATTATTTTTACTGGATTAATCTTTGTTTCTATTTTTATGTCAAGTACTTTCTAAATTAGACTTAATCTATTCTTCATTGATTTCCCTTGAATTCTTAACAGGAGGTTTCAATTTAGAATTTTATGTAAATCTTGTAAATTAACCTCTGCCTCTAAGCACAGGTATAGAAAAACAGTGAAGAGCACAGACTCCGGAGACCAGCTTGAATTTGAATTGCAACCATAATACTTGCTAGCTGACAATAGGCAAGTTACCTAGGTTCTCAGTACCTCAGTTTTCTCTTTTGTAAAATATGGATAATAAGATGCCTATCTCAGATGCTTGCTTTTAGAATTAAATAAATTCCAGTTGCTTAGAATATCAGTAAATACTCTATAATGTTAGCTATTTTGAGCTGCCTTCCAAATATTAGTGGAATTTCGAGGTACAGTTTTTAGTAATTGTTCCAAATTATTATAGAATCTTTAATATATGCCCCTCTTTTATTAGGAGCCATTTTTAATCACATAAAATTTCTTAATAATTTCTTCTGAGTTTATTGATATAATTTTGCATTCCCACTTGTAGGTAATGATAAGTATAGGGATGATAATTCTAGAGGTTAGAATTTCAGGTTGAAAACAATTTTTTTCTCAGAAGTTTGAACATTGCATTGTCTTTTGGTATGCACTTTGCAAATGAAAAAATCTGACGTCAGTATGATATACTTTATTTTCTACATAAATTGCATTTTTTTCAGAAACTTTTGGAATTAATAAACATTTTTAAAAGACATCCTTTGGTTTCAAGAAAAGAATACTAGCATGTGTCCAACTGTGGTCATACTTTTATTATTCTCACTTGACACCAGTTAGAACTTTTCAATCTGATCATTTGATGCTTTTACAATTTATTTAATTCATCCCTTCCAGTCTTTCTTTCTTTTTATAAATTTTCTTTTAGATGGCTATTGAAATTCCTGGATTTTTCTTTTGTGTCCTTTATATTTTTTCTCTCACCATTTATGTTTGTCTCATGAGGGAATACTTCTGTTCAGTTTTATCACTCAGAAATTAAATATCTAGACATGACTCTTTTATTAGCTGATAATATTTTTAATAGTTTAAGAAGTGAGGTCCTATTTTTAATTTCCAAGAAAAATTATCTTTCATCTCTTATATTTATTCTGTTACTTCTGTTGTTGGTGGGTTTTTTTCCCTTCCAATCCTGTGTCTGGATTATCTGTAAGCATCTATGTTTGGTCACTTATCTTGAGCTCGGTATCTGTTACTTACCGATGGGTAGAGTACAAATGGGTGATAAGGAACAAGTAGGAATAGAGAAGTCATGTGTATTATGGGGGTGATCATAGGTATACTTAGACAATGAATACCCCCCACCAACCTGAGGGCAGGGGCTACACAGGAGGATCCCTTGCTCTTCCACTCTTCTTTTTATTTCTCTCTGTCTCCTCTCTCTCTGCCCTCTTCCTTCTGCTTCCTCATGTTGTTCTGTTACTCCTTCCCTCATTGAGCTATCATCTGAGGATCATGACTGTTATTTGAATAGGGACAGTAAGGGTTTATAGTACACTTCATCCTCTTAAATGTCTTTTTTTTCCCTCTCCACATTCAATAACATTTATTAGATCTTATCTGTCTTCTAGATAATGCTTTTTATGTGGCATTAAATACTGTTATTATTTCATTAAACATTGTTGATGTGCCATGTAGTTTAAGTACATTTTCTCATTTAACTTTCATAACATTCCAATACAGCAAGTTTATCTCTATTTTAAAATGAAATACCTTGAGAACAGAGGAGTTAACAAAATAGCCAAAGATCACACAATTTAAGAAAGGCAAGATCCAAGATTTGAACCTAGGTCTGTCTGATTGCAAAGACCATCTTTTTCCCTTTCACGATAATGATTCAACCTGCATTGTCATCTTGTGCTTTTAAGAAGCAAATATCCATTGTATGTGTGCTATAGAATAGGTACTGTGCTGTGTGCTAGGTATATACAGGTAGACAAAATAGACCTGGTGAGCCTTGTCCTAATGAATTTGCATTATCACGGAAGGACATGGAAAGGGATTTTTTAAAGTAGAGAGGTGTCAGTTGTAATCCATGCAGTGAAGGAAAAGTTCAGGGTTCAGGGAGTGAAATTAAAAGGGGAATCTATTTACTGTTGGATAGCCAAGGAGCTTCCCACTGTTCCCATAAGGGGTGACAGTGTTAGAAGAGGCATGGATAAAAGAGAACACAGAGTAGAATATAGGGAGATTGAGTTGACCACTCCAACATCATTTCTTCTGTGCTAACCACCTTTGCTCTCTACTTGTTCCTAACCTGGCTCCTTGAGTATGGCTCTGGTCAGATCCTGTTGATTATTTAAAGACCATGCTAAATTCGCACCTTTGACAGAAAGGCATTCCATATCACCCCTAGTTGGAACTACTTCCTCTGCCCTATATTTTGAATCTATTCTGTTTTCCCGTTTGAGTATTTATCACAGTTTATCTTGTCTTAAGGTTAATTGTGTGTTTGTTTCCTTCACTAGATTTTAAGTTGTTGAAAACTAGAGACTTAATTACTTCTGCATCAGTTGGAATTTATCACAATACATAGAACATAGTGACTTTTAAAAATTATCAAAATGGCTCTGAGTAAAGTATTACACATTTTGTAGTTTGGAGGCAGAATTGGAAGAACAGATTTAAGACATACTCTAAATGGCCAAAAAAAAAAAAAGTTGAAATATAAGGTCTTGGTGTACTACTAACCTTCAACGGCTGTTATCCGACTTGAGTGTGCATCAGAATTACATTGAGGTCTTATTAAAACAGATTTACTGGAATCCGTCCCCTAAATTCTGATTTAGTAGATTTGTGGGTGGCGAATGTGAATTAGTATTTCTAGCAAATTCCCACTTGATGCTGATGGTCCTTGACCCCCAACCACATGTGAGAACCACTTCTATAGAAGATCTTCCATCCAGAAGGGCCACATTCTTTCCTTTCAGAAATGATGGAGCTATTTGTAAGCCTTTGGACCATTACATGTACTTGTAAAAACAATAGTTGAAAGAATATAAGCAGATGTTACTTGAAATTCTGCCCCTCTCATTATTCATGGTTTTGGACAAAACTCACTAACCTTTAGAATCCTCTTCTTTTGAAAACTGAATCAGTAAACCTATCTAGTGGGTACATTATGAAGATCTTGGAGACTGAAAATATAAGCTAAATGAATGTTACAATATGAGGCATGTTATAAATTCTGAGTAAACTGTAGCATTGCCCAGTGAAATTGGAGCCAAGGCAACCCTACTCAGGAAATCTCTGCTGTTTCCACATTGCATCTCATCTTTTTTTATTTCCATAATGTCTTATTTTCAGTTTTCTCAGCTTCTATCCCAGAATTTTGAATTTCCAATTTTACTCTGTGATTTGTCTTCTTTTTCTTTTCTTTTTTCCCCTTCTTTCTTTAACTCTTTTCTGTTCTCCCTTCCTTTCCTTCTTTCTTTTGAAAAAAATGTCTCGGGCTTCCCTGGTGGCGCAGTGGTTGAGAATCCGCCTGACAATGCAGGGGACACGGGTTCGTGCCCCGGTCCGTGAAGATCCCACATGCCGCAGAGCGGCTGGGCCCGTAAGCCATGGCCGCTGAGCCTGTGCTCCACAACGGGAGAGGCCACAATGGTGAGAGGCCCGCGTACCACAAAATTAAAAATAAACAAATAAATAAATAAATGTCTCACACTCATCATTGGAGTCCACATTCTTTGAGATCATTACTGGTGAATACTATACAAATAACTATATAAGTAATTATATAATAATTAGGAGAAATCCTCATATAGATTGTCAGAAAAGAACCATATATTACATATACATATCAATACAACCATATACAGTTTACCCTTGAGCAACACAGGGGTTAAGGGCACTGACGCTCCACCCAGTTGAAAATCCAAGTATAACTTATAGTTGGCCCTCTGTATCTGCCATTCCACATCCATCAATTCAGCCAACTATAGATCATGTAGCACTGTATTATTTCTTATTGTAAGAAATTTGCCTATAAGTTGACCCACACAATTCAAACCCCTGTGTTTCAAGGGTCAACCATATCCCAAATCTTAAATCACTCATGATTAAATATTTGTCATTTTCAGTAGGCTTGACATTTTTAGATCATTAAAAGTCTGACTGAGATGTATCATAATAGCTGCCTATTTCTTTTCTATGTTTCTCAGAACTGTTCCTATTTCATTTTCTGACTTAAAAGCTTATGAATCTGTCTGATGTCCAATGGGGTATATCTCAAAGGATTTTTAGATTAGAAGTAGATGTTTATTCTTTTCAATTCCATGTGATTATTGCATCAGTGAACATGGTGAACATATAACTAAAGCCCAGAGTGGACATTTTCTAGAGAAAAATTAAAACTTGTGGTATGAAATCTAAAATATGACACAAATGAACTTAGTTATAAAGCAGAAATAGACTCACAGACCTAGAAAACAAACTATGGTTACCAAAGAGGAAAGGGGGGGAGGGATAAATTAAGAGTTTGGGATTAACAGATACACACTACTATATATAAAATAGATAAACAACAAGGACCCACTATATAACACAGGGAACTATAATCAATATCTTGTAATAAACTGTAATGGAAAAGAAACTGAGAAAATATATATGTATGTGTATGTATATGTATATACATTTATAGGAATAACTTTGCTGTACAGTTGAAACTAACACAGCATTGTAAATCAACTATACTTCAATAAAAAATAAATAAAATAAGTCATTTGAAAAAGAATAGATACATGTATATGTATTACTGAATCACTTTGCTGTACACCTAAAGCTAACACAACATTGTTAATCAGCTATGCTCCAACGTAAAATAAAAATTAAAAAAAAACTAAAACAGGGCTTCCCTGGTGGCGCAGTGGTTGAGAGTCCGCCTGCCAATGCTGGGGACACAGGTTCATGTCCCGGTCCTGGAGGATCCCACGTGCCGCGGAGCGGCTAGGCCCGTGAGCCATGGCCGCTGAGCCTGCGCATCGGGAGCCTGTGCTCCGCAACGGGAGAGGCCACAAC
>NC_041225.1:35490035-35510900 GCF_002837175.3 Physeter macrocephalus
CAGTGAGAGGCCCACGTACCGCAAAAAAAAAAAAAAAAAAAAAAAAAAATCTAAAACAGAGGAATATCTTTAAAGTAGCAATAATGAAAATACTAAAACTATGGGATAATAAAGCTTTTTTAGACATGGGCAAATAAATGTGCACCTTAAACAATTTGATAGTTTAGGAAAGGTGAATATAAAATAGTTATGCATTGAAAGAAAAACTTATAAAAAGAGAAACAAAATAAAGCAACCTATAAGAAGAAAATCCTTTAAAAACAAAAATTGGTGGACAATTAAAATCATAAAATTGATACAGCAACAGCTCTTTCAAAATTTATTTATTCAGATGATTTTTTTCATTTATCCCCTCAATAGAACCAATAAAACAGTTAAAAAAAAGTAGTAAGTGGTACGAGTGTCCTTGTTTCATAGAATATTAAACCTGAAAGAATTCTTAGATGTTGCCTTCTTCAACCCCTAATTTATTTATCTTGGAAAATCAAAGCCTAGATAGAGATTATAAATTATACAAGGTCAAATAAATTTAGGCTTCTATTTTGTTCAGTTGGTCACCAACAGCTTTGAAATATTAAAATGTTATGATTTTAGCCCTGAAAGGGGGGACTTGATGTTCTGGACACAACATTTGGAAGAACAGCTTGGGTCAAGAGCCAACCCTCGGATATTCAATTGTGGCTAGCATAGGGCTTACATTGGATACAGTGGAGGAAACGACCGTTCCCAGAAGATCCATTCTGTCCTTGGAGAAGGGAGAAGGTGTTGGAAAGAGAAAACAATAGATGATCTCTCTGGTTAGTGATAAGCTTTGGCAAATGTGATTTCCTTAGTTGGCACCAGATGGCAGTGATTAAAAGCTTACGTTCCTTTAATTACCCTGTAAACTTTTGTAGTGGTAAAACTCAAGTTGTCTATACGTTAGTACTCAGCTTGGGCTGCAAGGGTAATAAAATTCAGTGTTCTTTCATTTTAGCAGGATTTTATTCTTTGAACTTAAAGACCAAATAACACTAGAACTGGTGTTATGTAAAGGATGATATACATACACACACACATCTATGTCTACATCTATACCATCTATATCTATACTTATCTATGAAATTATGAATAAGACCTTTTAGAGGTAACTGCTTTTATACTCTGTCTCATAGGACCCCATAAGCTTTATCTGTATACTTCACTTTGAGGATTTAAAAAACATACCTAGATGTATTGTTTTAATTAAAGAGTTTAGAAAGACAATGAAAGATTTATTTTGAAAATCAGTGTCCAAATTACAGCAGAAATTAGGTATAGCTCACTAAGTTATATGTGTGGACATGCACACAGAGGTACAAACAGATATAACTATATGCTTGCAATGTTTAATGACCAATTTTTCCTCAATAGTGTGCTTATAAATGATTCTCTAATATTAACTGGGTTAATAACTCTTGTGGTCTAGATTTGTTTATGTTTGCTTCCTTCTTTGTTTGGTTTTGGGTGTTTCTATACCATCTTTCTATTTGTTTCAGATCCCCTTTAGTCCACAATGAACTATTCTTTTCTTCCATAGCTCATGTAGTAATTGTAGAGAATGCAAAGTTTCTCTTTCCTCATTCAAAACCTCTGTCAGCTATATGTGAATACTAAAAGTGGGAATGACCCCTGACCCTGAATAGGATGTGTTGGTGAGCACATGCACACATGAGAGTATAGTTGAGGTGTCAGGAGGGTGCTGGGAGTAAATGGCTTCCAGGCTCAATGACAGGTCATATTCAGCAGATAAAAAGAGCAAGGAATCGTGCTCCAGGTAGCAGAAATAACACACACCAACATCCTGGGTAAGAAGGGGCATGTCCAGTAAGTAGTAGGTGGTCAAACATGTGAGTCCAAACATCATGAGATAAATCTTGGTTACGTATAAGTATTTTGGATTCATCTATATTTGAAGAGTAATCTAAACTAAGGTGAAATGAAGAGGACTTGGAATAGAATTCTGAGAACATCAAAGAAAGAAAGTAGAAATTCATAAAACTCTGATCTGAGGATGTCTAAGGAAAGATCTATTTCCAGAAGAAGGGAGTCGTCAGCAGGGTCATATTCACCAAGAGGTAAAAGGTCAGGATTGAGAAACTCCCAATTTAGCAAAAAAGACCTTGGCTATTTCGTCTCCTTCTGTTTCTCATTCTCCTGGCTTAGCAGAAATATTTTAAAATGGACTGCTCTTGCCATATTGGTTTTATAATCTGATCCTCTGATCCTTCTACAATCTGATCCTCAATGTAATAAATTACATTGTCATGGGAGGCCTTGGAAACCACTTTCTTTGCTATTTTTAATCATATGTACTAATAATTATAGTCATAAGAAAACAAATAGCTACTACTTAATGAGCATTTACCATGAGGCACATATTGTACTTAGTGCCTAAAAGAGCATGGTCAGAAATCCTTACAACAATGCTGTGTTTTACAGAGCAAGAAACTGTAATGAATTTCTAAAGTTCATGTAATTGCAGATTTAGGGATCTATGATTTGAATTCAGGTCTTTTTGATTCTCAAGGGCTTAGTCCTTGGAGCTTCTCACTTTGTTTTTTTTCTTTTTTCTTTTTTTAATCTACTCTCATTAGTGTTCTTCACCTTTCTCTCGGCTTTCAGTACCACCTAAACAACTTCCAGATTTATATCTCTAGCCCAGACTCTTCTCTTGAGCTACCTACATGTTTATTCAGTTGCTCATTTGACATCTCTAGTTGAATGTCTTAAAGAGATTAAAAAAATTTAACATACCTAAAGCTGAACTTCTGACCTTGCTCACTTTAAATCTACTCACGATCTTCTCCACTTAAGTTATTGGCAACTTCCTTGTTCTATATGGTCATGATGAAAACCTTGAAGTCAGTTTTACTCCTCTTTCTTTCATACCCAAAATAAAATCCATCTGTAACTTCTTCCCTGAAAACGTATTCAGAATGCAACTACTTCTCTCCACCTCCACTGTTCTCATCTAAACCACCACCTTCATTTCTTACCTGAAAACATAGTAGAAACATAGTAGTCTCATTTTTTCACCCTTTTAGCTCTACACTGTGTTCTCAACTCAGTCACCATAAGATCTTTTTAAAATATATATTTAAGCATGCCATCCCTCTAGTCAAAGCCTTCCAGGGGCTTTTGATATCTCTGAGAATAAAAGCCAATGTCCTTAATATCATCTATAAGGCCTCATATGCTATAAGTCTTCCAACTTCCTTTCTTACCTCATCTTATCTCATGTTACTCTCACCCTGGTTCACTATTTGCTGCCCCAGTGGCCTCTTTGCTCTTCTTGGACAACAAGCATGCTTCTATTTCAAGGCCTTTGCACTGGCTGTTCCCTCTGCCTGGAAAGCTCTTCTCACGACATGCATAACAAACTTTCTCAATATCTTTAAGTTTTAGTTCAAGATTCTCCTATCCAGGGAAAGGAGAGCCAAAAACAAAAATATGGAGACTTGAGAATGTGTCTTATGTTCAGATAGTATAATTAAGTTTGCAACTTATCCTCCTCCCTCCCCCATAATAAAATATAACTGAACATTTAAGTGATCCTCCCTTTCAGGCACTGACCAATTTTACAAATTTTTAATTATTAAAGACAGTCTCAAGTCATTTATAAAACTTTCGAAAGGAATTTGGACACATACACAGTCTTTACCACAAGCATTACTGTTCTGCATGGTGTCCTTACACTACATAATAACATCATTGTAGTTTCCTTAATCATGAATATCTCTGAGGTCTTAATGAAAGCAAGATTTAATCCCTTCATTTTGGTTGCTGTATGCAGGATGGCAAGGAAAGCTCAACATTGCTCCTCAAAGAGTGGGAAACCATAAACTAACATTAAAACCTGTGAATTTCTTGGTCTAGGTTCCAGTGGTCTTCCCAAGAGATCTTAGTGTACAGTAATTCATGGTTCACATTGCTCTTTATTTATCTGGATGAACTACATTTTATATATTTTTAAATGCTGTATCCTCCTGTTTAGAAAGAAGAACACCAAGGCTATTATTTACGTGAAAGAAAACAATCCTTGGATTTCTTGTGGCTTTCCTCATTCCATTAGTCATGCAGAGCAAGCCCATATTGACTGCGGATTGGTGTGATCAGCCTAAATCTGTTTGAAGGCGTATGGTCTATGTCTCCAAATCCCTAGGCCTCAAGTTGAAAGTTCATTATGCTTTTTCTCCCTTCCTTTACTTTTCTAAACAAAACTTTATTATTTTTCTTTCCTGAATTGTTTGTACTCAGACTACTCAATACTTGAAATACTACATAAGGCTAAGCAGGCATGATAGCCAAACCGGAAGATGACATTTACTCTGATTTATCTGTCATTTGGAATGTCAACACAGATATTAATTTAAAAGCACCACCACAACCTCACCGCAGGAAAAAAAAAAAATGCCTGTTGAAACTCAAGGACAATAAAGACCAAAAGTAGAGAAGGTCTAGCTATGGTGAAATAGAAATAGAAAGGACTGCCTTTGGAATCAGGAGATGTAGTTGGCCTCCTAGGATTCTTGCCCTTTTCTGAGCACACTGAAAGTCTTCAACCTCAGTTTTCTAAAACAAGAAATATGTCTGATTATCTCTCACCTATTCCTTACATCCATGAAATAAGTTAAAGTATTATGAAAAAAACAATGGCCTTTGATGTGATAGTGGGAACTTGATATATTTCAGTTTTACTTTTTAAATGGTCTCATCATAAGATCTCTAGATAGGAAAGTGCCAAATCTTTTATAAATTCTTATCTCTCTCTTTTACGAATTTTATCCTTTAGCATATACATTGGGTAGTTAAAATGCCTTTTCATATATAATTGCTTTATATGATATCCACTGGTCCTACTTCTGTGTAGGCTTCTATATAGTTGTTGTGAAATTGTTTTCCTTCCTAATTTATGCTGTGCTTTAGGCTTGGAAAAAAAGCAGAATTATTTTAATACCAAAAGACCAGTCAGACAGGAGAGAAACCAGATAAAAAGTTAAGAGAATTTTATTTATGAATAGCAACATCTAAAGTAATTGGAAGTAGGTACTATAAAAAGAGTAAGCTTAGTGCTAATGAAGTTAATTTTCACTTGAATATGAAAAATAATGAAGAGTGAGTAGAGTGTGAACTATTAGGCTGTGTATAAGAAGCATTTTTTAATCCACTTTGGTATCCTCTGTTCTTAGAATAATGCCTATGACAAAGTAAGTACTCAATAAATATTTGTTGGACAACTTAATAAAAGAAAAACATTTGAAGTACAAAATTATAAATGCAAAAACATTTTTTATAATTACAAAAGCAGTATTTTCATTATAAAATGTTTGCATGTACAGCAAATATAAGTAAATGAATACAATTACCATTGGTCTTATGTGTATTTGAATTTTATATCAATAGATGACAGGCTATTATCCCTATTATCAATGAGTAATAAACAATTGATCATACACAAAGCCATTACTAATATAGGCTGTAAAATTTCATATGATTATTGTATTAATTATCGTGATTATTGCTAATTGTAATGATTGTATTTTCTTGAAAGTTGAGATTTTGTGTTAAACAAAAATTTAGTCACAATAAAACATGTGCTATATGAATCCATTCACATTCTTTAAATACAATTAAAAGTTTAGAAACTTCTGGAAGATTTCAATCCAAAAAGTTAAACATAGTTTTCACTAGAGAGAAGAGGGGCATTGGAAAGCAAATAGAATGAAATGATGGTCCACTTTATATTCTCTGGTGTAAGAATAACCTTTACACTTTTGCAATTACAGTTCCATATAAAATTTAGGCTTATAAATAAAAATCAAGGGCTGGTCATTTGCAAAGAGTAATTAAATAAACAATTCTTTTGCCTGTCAGATGAAAGGGAAAAAAAGAGGAAAACAGAGTGAAAATTGTTAGTAAGAAATAATGAATGTAATCACAGGAACATAATGTGTTTTAAAATTTTGTGATAGTACATTTTGTGCCATGTATGTAAATACTTTTTAAAATTGTAATAAAATGTAATATTGTCATGAAAAATACTCATTATAAAATTTAATTCAAGAAGAGGTAAAAAACTAAATAGACCAATAACAATTTAGAAAATGAAAAAATAAAGGTAGGCAAAAACTTGACACACAAAGAAAACTAGGCTCAAATTATTTCACTAGCAATGTTTATCAACTTATTTATTAACAGATAACTTCTAAGTTATTTTCATTGTTAACCAGCATAGGAGACATGAATCTATTTTTCAATGGAGCTTTTTCATTTATTCTATGAAGCTGGCAAGATTATTATTCTAAAAAATCAAGTCAATCACATATAGAAAAATAAAAGCAAATTTTATTCAAGATAGATATAAAGGTCCAAAAATAGTATCAAGAATTACATATTTAAAGTGTACCATGATTAAGTAGATTTATTCAAGATGATATGAAGTAGGAAAATTGTTGATGTAATTCTCTATTTCAAAAATGGGAAAGCAGTGAATATATGATATATGTAAAACAGGCATTTGGTAAAATTCAACACTGATTTAAAAAAAATTTTTTTTAAACCATTGGCAAACTGAAAATAAGAGAAACTGCCTCACCTGATAAAGAACATCTATTATAAAACTATAGGGATTCATAATTAAGAATAAAATTTGATTGCTATATCGGCTACTATTTATTCAATATTGCACTAGAGGACCTAATTAACATACAGGTAAGAAAAATAAATAGGAAGTATAAGTAATGGAAAGGATTTGAGATCTTTCAGTGAATTGCAGGCAATGTGATTTTCTACACCAAAAATTCAAAAGAATCAAAAACTTTTAGAACTAATACTCTAGTTTCCTTGTTTGGCAAAAAACAAATCAATATAAACAAATGAATATACACAAATCAATAGTCTTCTTTAATACCATAACATCCAATTCAAAAATATAAATGAAAGATGGTTATAGGCATAATAGCAGCAAAAGCTGTAAAATACCTAGGAATAAACCTAATAAGAAATAAAGAAGGGTTTTAAATTACTTATAAATCTTTACTTTAGGTGATAAAAGAACAATATATAAAAGGAGAAGCATGATATGCTCCTGGATGAGAATATTCAATATATTAAATGAGTCTTCTTGAAATGATCCTACAAACTCTAATATAATCCCAATTAAAATAAAATGGATTTCTAATAGTTTGATAAGCTGTTTTAAAGATCATCTGAAAAATTAACATAACATAAATGCAAAGAAAATTTTTGAAAAAAATGAAAAGGAATTTGCTTTCCCAATATTATAAATACAACAAAAATTAGGCTAATTAAAACTAAATATATATACTGTTTCTTTCTTTTATTATATATGTATATACTATTATACATGTAAGAATAGACAGATGATAGATAATTATGTATGTAAGATAAAGCTGACATTTCAAATTTGTGGGGAAAGATGACCTGTTTGGTAAATTACTTCTAGATATTTGCTATCATTTAGAAAATCATAAAGACATATCTTTACTACATACCAAAAGCTAAATAGTATCCAATAGATTGAAGAACTATATGTGCACATAAACAAGTAAACAGATCCCTT
The DNA here is from genome assembly GCF_002837175.3 of Physeter macrocephalus. NCBI lineage: Eukaryota > Metazoa > Chordata > Mammalia > Artiodactyla > Physeteridae > Physeter > Physeter macrocephalus. The sequence continues at coordinate 35,497,639 of NC_041225.1, forward strand.
GGAATTATAAAAAGAACATATATAATATTATTTTTATAATTTTAGAATGGAAAAGGTTTTTCTATGTAGGACCTAAGTCCATTATCTCTAAAAGAAAATTCTCATGTGAAGTTATAAAAACATAAAAGCTTTTATGCAACAGAGACATTATAATGAAAGTTAAAAGACAAATTTAAAACTGAACAAAAATATTTAACAAAGAAATGATTGATATCTGGAATAAAAACTTAAACAAGTTGATGTGTTTACAAAAACTAATAGAAACATGGACAAAAAACATGAACATCAATTCTAAGATAGAAAACTACAAACATGAAAAATAGTCAATTCCTGTGGTAAAAAAAATAAATGTAAGTGAAATAACTGAAATATTCATGGGATATCATACTTTGTTCTCCTGATTCCTAAGAGAAAAAGCTTAAAAAAATCAAGTTTAGATAAAGGTATGAAAAATGTGACTTATTATCAACTGTATGTAATAGTTTAAATGAGTGAATTTTATTTGTAAGTTCAGTTGTTATTATGTACAATAATTTAAAATACATATATTTTTAAATATTGCCATATACATTTTTGGTTTTTACTGCAGCATAATTTATAATAACAGACATTGGAAACAATCCACTTGTCCTTCAATAGAAGTTGTTTAAATTAATTATAATATATCCTTATTAAGGATTGAGGAAAAGAAAATAGAACTGTATGTACTGAAAGAAAACCCACCAAATACACTGGTCTGGGAAAATTACTCTGTTTTGAATCCTATTCCTAGTTAACTTTTGTTTTACATAGCATTTTAATCAAGTTTATTGTACTCTTATTATACCCAGTTTGCGATAACATCAGTTGGTTTTCATATGTTAGTTGAGGAATTAACTTTTCCTTTACCCTCTTTCATTTTTCACCCATTTTTACTCTTCCACACTTACGCAGAATTTTGTTGATATAACCTGGGATCTGAGAGCCATATTATTAATATTAGGTACCAATACTTTTAAACCATATTTCCAATAATTGTTTATAATTAACTCTGTCAGTCATTTCAATATTATCTTTCCACCAGTCATTTCTCTTTCTTATCTTCTAACCCCACTTTTTCCATTATTTAATTTTTTTATTCAGCATCCAGTTAGCCAATTTCATTTTCATTTAATAGTTTGTGAACTGATTCTTAGAGGTATAATGACTGAGTATTTGCATATCTGTGGCATTTTGTTCTATTTCTTTTTTGCAATATAGAATTTTTAGTGTACAAACTTTTTTTTCTTAATAAGCTCTGTAGATGTTTTTTTCTTTGTTTCATGTTTAGGAAGGGAAGTCTGGAGCTAACTTCATTTTTGATATTTTTTTTTCCTTTTGTATTCAGTTGATTTTTAAGTCATCAGAATATTTATTTCTTGATCACTTTTCATTAATTTATTAAACATTTTATATTCATGGAATGAAATATTATATTACTCAGCAATAATAAGAATAATGAACTATTGCTGTACTTACTAACGTGGATGGCTGTTACAGGACTAATATCAAGTGAAAGAAGCCAAATAGGATTCCATTTAAATAAAATTCAAGAACAGACAAAACTAATTTATGTTGATGATGTTGACTTGAGGGCACCTTCTGGGGAGATGTAAATATTGTATATCTTGATCTGGATGGTATTTACATAGATGTACACGAATGTAGCAAATTATCAGCCTGTACACTTAAGATTTGGGAAAATGACTGTATAAACTACGTCTGCTTTTCCAGATGCCTTTTGGATTTTGGAAACAAGACATAAATTTGGTTGTGATTTGCCCACCAATCTACTGGGTGAACCAAAAGAATGCCAGGTTTTAAGAGCAGCTCATCAGGGGTAATTGCCCTCCAGTTGATTCCAGCTGCAGCAAACCCTCTCAACAACTTTTGCTCTTCTAAATTTTCATGTCCAATATTTCTCCAAGTGTCAACAGCAGAATAGTATGCTGTATGTATCGTATGACAAGTTTTTGAAGCAAAATTTCCTAGAGTTTTGAAGCAAATGTATAACCTCTTGGACAAGTAACTGTTGTCCTTTTCAAAGTAGTTCTTGGATTCCTATTGGGTTTTGGTAGAGCCTAAATTAGGTTCAGACAATTCCCACCCCCCCAGCCTCCCAAACAAATCTGACCTGTTTGTGAAGAGCCCAGGAGCTGGGAATAATTTTTAAATTTTTAAAGGATTGAAAAACATTTAAAAGCAGAATAATATTTTATGATATGTTAAAATTACATGAAATTCAAATCTCAATGTCTGTAAATAAAGTTTTATTAGAACACAGTCACACTCATTGATTTACCTATTGTCTGTGGCTGCTTTCACACTGCCACAGCAGACGTGAGTTGAGGCTACAGATGGTATGGCCCGTAAAACCTAAAATATATACTACTGATATGTGGCCCCTTACAAAAGAAGTTTCCCAACCCCTTGACTAAATGCTTGGTTATGGGTCACCAGGTAACTATGCTAACTAGGCACATCTTGGGGGTTATCTGATTCACCTGGGTGTAGACTTGAGCATTCCTAGTAGCACTCCATTATCAGTTGGAAGTGTTTTTACAGGACTGGGACCATGCAGTTCTGATTTTGCAAGTAAATTGCATGAGCTGTTTCACATTTCCAGTGTTGTACTTATCTGCAGAGTGTCTCCCTCCAACTCCCATCTATGGCCTTCTGGCAAGTTAACCCTAAGTCATTAATTCAGGACAAAAATAAATCAAGTCTGGTTTACACGTGGCTCTGTGGACTGTTACAGCCTTACTCAGGGGAGATAGAGAAGAGTGGAGAGGGAAATGCTCCCCACTGAATAGAACATTTGAAGTATAGCTCAATATTCACATTTCTTTAAGAAGAGATGGATTGAAGTAATAACCTACAGCCATTCCTTGGCAGTGGCTAATCATCTGACCAGAAGATATGTGGACAAAGCTCTTCCAGTAGGCTTAAAATGTAATATTTATGTCCAATATGATTGCTGATCAAAAACAAAATAAAACAAACCAACTAACAGAAAGAAAAATATTCTGGAAAGGGAATTACTACTCAAATGGAATGGATGTGGGTCAGCCCTGTTCTCTAACCACCCAAATTGTTTCCCAATAAGTTCAACTAAGTGGCTCTAGTGGCAGGGACTGAGGCTGTTTATGTGTCCACAAGTTTACCTCTTAAAAAATGACCTATCTTTTTCCACTGCCATGTGCACAATCTTTCATTTAAGCAACCAGTCCTGAGCCCAAGGTAGTCTATTATGTTCTTGCAGGACCAGTCAGCTACCTAGCAGTAGATTGATTATATTTGACCCCAGTCATGGAAGAGGTAGTTCTCACTGGAAGAAACATTTAACTGTCTTTTCATTTGCATTCCCTATTCCTTATATTTCTAACAATACTATAATCAAGGACCTACTGGATGCCTTTTATACCATCATGGTCTCTCATACATGGTGAATTATACAATATTTATTTTTTCAATATACTCACTGAATAGTTTAAAAAAAGATATTGAAGGAAAGCATTATATAACCCATCATCCTGAAAGAGCTGGCATTATATATAATAGCAGGATGGGATATTAAGGATCAGTTATGGTGCTAGCTGGAAAAACACCTTCTTTCCTTCTAGTCACAGTGTTTGTTCAGAACTAGTATTCAATATGTGGTGCTAATTCTCCCATAACTATGAATTATGGGACAGGTGAGTAAGAGGTAGAATTAGGAAGGCATCTGTCATCATTCCTTCTAATTAACTACTTGCATACTTTGTGCTTTTCATCCTTGCTTACACTTGTTTCTACTGGTTTACAGATTTTAGTGCCAAGGGAAGAATGCACACACCAGGGGATCCAGTAACAGTTCCATTGGTCCTGATAGACTACGTCAGGCTCCTCCTATCACTAAGAAAGCAAACTAAAACAGGGATTTTGATATTGACTAGGGTGATTGAGTCCAGCTGTCCAAGGAAAATGGAGTTGTTGCTAGCTCATGGGGGTAACAAAGAGTATGAATGGTATATAGAGAATCACCTGGAACACAGATCAACTCCAGTTGATACACCAGTATTACTGGTGTTAAAGTTAATGGTAAACAACTTCAGTCCTATGTTATTAGGACCCCCAAGGATTCAGACTCATTAGGCATAAAGATTTTAGTCACTAAACCACAGGTTGTCTCTGAAGAACCATAGTACTGGCTGAACTTGAAGAATATAAGGGGAAAGTATATGAAGAGAAACGTCATAAATATCAATTACAATATTGTGGACATTTGCACATTTAAGTACTATAGCATTACCTATCTTTCCTTCCTTTATGGGTTAATTACATAGCTATATAATTTAACAAATGTATTCTTTTGCTTTCAACACCTTCCAACTATTTGATAAAGTATATGACAGTGTTAGTTACAGGATATTAGGGTAAAATCACAAAGAACTACCTATAGGAGAAATAGATATTGCCAGGATGTGCTGAACTTGTAGCTAGGTGGAATACCTGATGATAATTTTGAAACGTCTTTCCTTGTGGAGCAATTTTATCAGGGGTAAGCATTTTTCTTTAAATTGCAGATTGGAAGGTAATGTGTGTTTGGATGTTTTTCACTAAATGAGTGAAGAGTATTGACATTTGTCAATTTAATTGCTCGGCATCAAACATCCTTTCTATCTCAGCTGAAGCTCTAAATAGATGGGAGTCAGAAGCTGAAAGAGGAAAGATATTTACTCTCCCTTCCTCCTGACAGACCATGGGTCCGTGACTAACCTACAGTCAATCACTTGCTTCCACCCAGGAAGTTGAACCTTGTGAGAATGAGAGAGGTGTAGAGTCTGTCAGAGGTTATCTTCAGCAGCTGTGGTGGAGTCAGGAATTCAGCCATGAGAAGGTGAGTGTCCCGGAGCAGCAACGGCATTCCAAAAGATGTTATTTGGGGTATGATCTTAAGCTCTGCTTTTCCTCCCTTTGTCATGCTTGAAACTGGCATGCCAGTCTGCTGCTCGGTTTTGTCAGCTACCTAGTTCCTTTTCAATAAATTCCTGTTTTGCTTATATTAGCCATCATATTCTTTCATTTGACATCAAGATTTCTGCCTCATTCAGTGGATCTGATGGACAAGAGTCTGAAAGTGACAAGCATATAGAAAACCAGGGCCACTCTCGGTAGCTTGCAAAAAGCCTGGGTCTGGAGTTCAAGTGGAGATGGTTTATTCTCAGAACTAAGAACAAAGAACAACTTTATAAACTCAGGATGGGGCCACTGGTTTCTAGGCCAAGGACTTATGCAGCAAGATAGGAGAGGGTAAAACATGAAATGACTAGAATGTATCCAGCATTTTATATTATACGAAGCATCTTCACATTGATCACATTTGATCACTCCTTTAATCTAGTGGTTTTCAAAGTATGGTCCCTGGGGATCCATTTTCAATGGACGTGTATGATCAAAACTTTTTGTATGAGAACACTGAGAAATTATTTCCTTTTTCTCCATGTTGACGTTTACTGGTGGAGAAAAAGCAATTGTGGGTAAAAATGTTGTCACCTTAGCAAGAATCAAGGCAGTGACGCCAGACTATTCAGTAGTTGTTATAGTTTTCACCACCATGCACTCTCAGGAAAAAAAGAAAAAAGACAATTTTGCTTAAGACTGTCTTTGATGAAGTGGTAAAAATAGTGTGTTTATTAAACATCTAACCTTTGAGTATACAGCTGTTTAATATTCTGTGTGATCAAATGAGAAGTACACTTAAAGCTTGGGTTTCTAAGCTTTCCGCATTAGTATCTCAGTGATTTATTGTATAATAACCCCTAGATCAAAAGAGACAAGCAAACAAAGAAAATCTACCAGTTCCATTTTTAAGTAGTTAAGTCCAAACCATTTAGTAGGCATTTGAAAAATTATATACGTATAAACAATAATATTGTTATGTCATTCATAGATGACAAATACTTACCAATGGGATGTGCCTATTGGTCACTGCATCAATTTTTCAAACCTTGGAATCAGATTGGATGCCACTCTCCTTTCTTGTTGCAAGTGAATTTTTCCCCAGTGTCTGACAGATGTTGTGGTGTCTTCCTTGAAAATATAAAATAGCCTTTGGCATTCATGTGAGTTCTTGGTGGTGCTTTAGGGGTGCTTCAGCATGCAGTTTGGCAAATGTGGTCATAAAAATATTTCTGCTACCTATCAACGTACAATGGTCAGCTCAAGGAAAAGCACTTGTATAATTGCTTGAACTGCTAGTTAAACTAGATGCTTTTTTCATGGAACACCATTTTTACTTGAAAAAGCAACTGAGAGAGAATGGTATTCAGGTTTGAATATTTGGCAGATGTTTTCTCCAAAATGAATGAAGTGAGCTTGTTACATCAAGGACAACAATTGATTGCATTCTTGGCCAACGATAAAATTCAAGTTTTCAGATAAACATCAGAATTTGTAAAACTTGTATATACCACCATGGGTTTGACAGTTTTTCAGTATTAAAAGACTTCTCTAATGAGATCTGTAGTGATATTAAGAAATGTGATTTTTAAAGTATTGTGTATTGAAATAGGTCAACATTTTAAAAATCTGCATAACTCAGTGAACTGGTATTTTCCAAATAACCAATGTAACAAAAATATATGTGAATAAAAAATCCATCCCAGGAGCAAACAGAGAAGTAGATTTTAATTCACCAGATTATAAAAAGTTCATTGACGTGGTTTTAGATTCCATATTTCAACTAACCTTAAAGAAGCTACTACTTCTTCAGTTTTAGTGTAGTATCAAAGCAGAATGTCCATAATTATCCGAAATGGTTATTCAGATAATCCACTCTTTTCCAACTATATGTCTGGAGAGGCCAAGTTTTCTTCATGTATTTCAACCAAGAAAGAAGAATGAATGTAGAAGCAGATATGAGAATTAGTGGTCTTCTGTTAAACCAGAAATTAAAAAGGCATTACAAAATGGAAAATAATGCCACTTTACTCATTAATTTTTTTTGAAAAATAGTCATTTTCATAAAAATATTGTTTATGTTAACATGTAATGAAGCTCTTATTTTTAAATGAATTAATATATTTTTGAAAATTTCTCTAGTTTTGACTTCTAGCTAAATATTAGTAGATGAAATTCACATTTAAAGGGAAAAAAAAAAAGCTCTTTGTGGTCACCAATAGTTGTTAAGATTTTAAAGGGTTCCTAAGAACAAATATTTGAGAACCACTGCTTTGACCTTTTGGATTAGGCAGAGAAAGGTTCACTACACATGAGGAAATTATGCTCATCAAGGTTAAAAGAACATGCCCAAGGTCACAGAATGTAACCAGAAGAAGTGTCAGAATCTGGATTTGTTTCCCTGTGTTTTATGTTTTTTGTATCGTTTAGGAAAAAGTAAAAACTTAATCATACAAAAATAGGACAAGAGTGCACTTAGAGAAACACAAAACAAGGCCAGCATGGATGTAGCAGCAAGAGATACTTATTATTGAGTCATTGACCTTGAGCTCATAACATCTTATTTATCTAAACATTCTAAAATGGAAGTCAAAAAGCTTGAGTTGTGTGAACATAGTGCTATGGGAGAATAGAGCTAATCAGGCTTTTCAAGGGTAGGTAAAATCCTTTCAGAACAAGGATATAACCTGGGACTCTGAAGTGAGGGCCATACTCTCAGCAGAGAGGCATACCCTCCAAAAACTCATTGGAAATAGCCAAGTGGAGGAAGTATGTATTTGTCTTAAAGGCTGCCCTTTGGCAATATAAATGTTGAAGCCATAGTGTGTCTTCATGCTTTCTTAACCCCTGGAAGTCTCTGGAGATCTTCCCATACCGGGGCGCGAACCCGGTTCCCCTGCATCGGCAGGCGGACGCGCAACCACTGCGCCACCAGGGAAGCCCCTTCATTCATGCTTTCTTAACCCCTGGAAGTCTCTGGACCATTCCAGCAAGGTCTTGGGCTTGTGTTAAAAGGTGATGGATCATCTCAGGACATCATTCCCAGCTAGAGTGGTCAACTGTGATGGGCTATTGCTTTTTAGGGCTTCCTCACTGTTAGCTGCTAAGTAGTAAAACACCCCTCTTAACATTGTTTCTTAAGTTGTTTATTATTTATTTTTTATTTTCGAGGAGGTGGAAAAAGGAAGAGGTGCAGGAAACACATTATCAAGGGAGTTCAAAAGCCTGAGTCCTTTTAGCTTTCAGAAGAGAACACATTTCTCTAGGCTGGGTTCCTATAAAAGAGACCTGTTTTTGTTCTTTGCTGGATGTAACAGGGAAAACTTAGTCCTGAAAGGTTTTCTGGGGCTGTCCTATTATTTAAAAAATCAATAACTACACAAGATAGGGCATTAGGCCATATAATGGGAACTAAATTACCAATACCCTTTAATGTCTATGGAATCATGGCTATTACTAGGCTATCGATCTTGGCTTTATTACCTCTTTCACTCGTTATACATAAACATAGCTGCTCCGGATACATTCAGAAAGATGGTTTTCAAAACAAATGCCAACATTCAGAGAAAATCTGAATAGGCAAGAACATAGGATTTGTATTGCTGGGCCCGTATTCTAGTGGGGAAGACTGAATTGTGCCGGGACGCCCAAGTTAATGCCATTCATATTTTCAAACAAGGGCTTGCTTCTTTTAGTTATCAGAGAAGACTCTCTGTAAATAAACAACTAAATGTTCTAAGAATAACTAAAGAAGATCAAGGTAATGCGAGGCAAAAATTCCCTTTTCTAACAATTCTGTCTCTAGTGATTTCTTACAGAAGTTTACCATGGTCCCTAAAATTTCACCATTGTTCATTCCTAATGTAGGCTAAAAATGAAAGGTTCCTGTTAAATACCAGCATGTTCCTAGTAAAATGCTTACATGTTAGCTGGGAGAGAGAATACGAAAGCAAGATGAGGGAGGAGGTAGGGAGATTGATGTTGTGGGAAGATAAATCTTACTGTCTATAGGAAGTATTGGGAGTTAGGGAGAGATGGAAACTACATTAATGAACTACTGTATAGTTTCTCCATGGCTATGGTTTGAAATCAATTGAGGTGAACATTTGCTCCATGTGGGAAGAAGGCATATTTTTTACGTTTACATGGGGGAAAAACATATTTATCTCTGTCCAGATGTAGATATGAACAAAGGGAAACTTAAGCAACAGATTTAGCCTCAAGGTTTTTCTATTATTAAAGCTTCTATGTAGCCAACATCTGGATGGAAACGTACATATCAGCAGAAGAGTCTTTAGCTCCCAACTCTGCGAATGATGACTAGGGAACACACATCCAGTCAGAGGGTGTTCCTCCTTCTCCAAAGTCTCTGCTGCAAACTATAACTGACTCAAAACATATCTAAATTATTCAACTGGCCTTGCATCAATGACATCTCTATATTTACTTACTTATTCATTCATTTTTTATTCATTCAACAAATATTTGCAGAGTATACCTACTTAATATCAGGCTCTGATTAGTGAGTAAAGTTTCCACATGGGCATATGGCTGGGAAGGGCCAGATCATAGAGGGATTTTCATGCCTGAAGAGCTTGGATGTTAGCCTAGACACAATGGGAAGCCACTGGAGGATGTTAATAAGATGAATGACATGGTCGTATTTTAGTTTTAGGCAGATCATGGTTACCACATGGAATGAGATTGTGGGGAAAAGCTTGGAAGGAAGGAAAATTAAGAGGCTGTTGCAATATTCCAGGTAAGAGGTGATAAGTTTTCTAAAGTAGACAGAAACAGTAGGAATAGAGAGAGGGCCCTGAGCTGAAGAATAGGGACAATAAGATTTGGTGCTGTATTGCCAATTCAGGACCTGATAACCCTTGGGGGCCATTGCCCTGTTGTACCTATGCTAACAGACTATAGCTGTAGTAATGCATCTTACTTAATTCTAGACCAGAGTCTGGCAATCTAAGGTATGTGGTCAAAGATGGAAGGGGGACTTGAAGGACACAGAGCCATTCCTTACTGCTCCCCACTCTGAGATGCTACACCTTCCTGTTCACACTCTTGCACACTTCACCTTTCAATAACCACCCACAACTCAGCAGTTCTTTCCCATTAGCAAGTATGTGGGAGATCAGGTTTCTTTCTTCCTCCCTTTCTCTTTCTCTCTCCCTCTACAGCTTAAAACAGAACAAATAGCAGTCAGAGAACATTGACTTTATTCTAAAACTCCCAAGGCTACAGGTTATCGGGCAGTAGATAGTCTGGTGTCATAAACATATCACATCCTCTCTAGGATTCCTTCCATTCTAACAACGATTTTGGCATTTTGTTATCTAAACATCTGGCCTAGTCCAATAATAGGTGCAAGGGATTCTGAGAGATAAAAGATGGTCTTCTGAGATTTTCTGATGTCTTGCATATGATTGGTGTAACTAAAGTGGACATTGCTGCAAGGAACACTAGGATGTCAATTAATAGTGTGATGAAGAATAGGAAGAGGCTGTGTCTGAGTGGGTTGGGCTTTAGAAAACTTGCTTGCGTAATCTACCCTCAAAAGGCAGGTCCCGACAATGTTCTAATACATGTTATCCAGGGGTGAGTTTTTTTAGGTCAGGGTTATTGTCCAAAGAGGTCCAACCTATTTTGCGATCAGAGCAGCGGAACAGGTAACAGGGCTTACCAGATGTGTGAGGGAGGAGGAGAGTTGTTGTTTCAGGGGATTATATATCAATTTAAAGCATGACATTAGTATACAGGAAGATAGGGGAGGGAACTTTTTTCCCAAGAGAAGGCACTGGCAGATGCTGGTCTGGTTTCGGGGCTCTAACCAAGCACACTCTCATCCTAGATGAGAAGTAGGTACAATTCCAGGTGGTTGCACAGGGCCAAGAGGTGCATGGGACATTCATCCCAAGCCCTCCAGATGTTAGGTTCAGGGCAGCACAGGTAACTCCTAACTCAAATGTTGCTGGAGACTCTTAATGCACACCCTGTTTGGGGCAGAATTAACTAGAGATATTAGCAGGAAAGAGCTTGCAGGTAAAAGGTACATTGAATTCTCCATCTCTTGAGATACCAGTTTTTACCGAAGTCCAAGTTTTATGAGATCTCAGTTCAGCTTTGTTTCTGCTACCTTTTTAAATAGACATATTCTGACTCTGAGGTAAGCAATAAACTAACTCATTCTCATTTCCTTTGTTGTCATGTTTGACACATATAAATGCAGATTATCCAACAAAGATGATAGATCGTGCCAAGCAGATGTGACTGAATTTTCTACCTTTTCTGTGGACTAGATTTTATTTATATGACCTTTTGAGGAGGTATAGAGGGACATGGAGGGAATTAAATATGATCAAAGCCATAGCAGAGACTTTTTCTAAACCCCGAATGGTTTCCAATTAACCAGTAGCCCTTAAAATAGGTGGCCTATGACCATATATAATTTCGGTTGAGATACGTGCACTGATTTTTAGTGTACAGCTCAATGAATTTTTATAAATATGAATACCCTTGTTACCACTCTCCATATCAAGATAATACACATTTTCACCACCCCAGAAGTGTTCCACAGCCCCCCTCCAAGTTAAGTTCCCCTTAGAGGTAAGGCTTATTCTGCCTTCTATTCTTGTATACCAGTTTTGCTTATTCTTGAACTTCTTTTAAATGGAATAACAGTGTGTAATCTTTTTGTGTCTGGCTTCTTTCACTCATTGTGATATCTTTGTGTTTAATCTGTGTTTTTGTGTATATCAGTAGTTTGTTCTTTTTTTGTTCATTTTAAATGATTATACCACAATTTATTTATTGTTTTTGTTGTTGATGGACATTTGGATTATTTATGATTTTTGGAGAATATGAATAAAGCTACTATAAACATTCTTGTATGTGTCTTTTGGTGGATGTGTGCACTCATTGATCTTGGGTATATTCCTAAAAATAGAATTGCTATGTCATAGTAGAGATGGATGTCTATAGCTTTGTTAGATAATGCAAAAGTATTTCCAAAAGGGGTGGACAAATTTACACTCCCATCAGAAATGTGTGCAAGTTTCAATGCTTTACATCTTCAGTAACATTCAATATTATCAGTCTTTGGTATTTATCCATTCTTGTGGCTGTGTAGTGATATACTATAGTTGTGCTTTTAATTTGCATTTCCCTGATAACTAATGAGCTCTGGCCATTTGGATATTTCTAATTATTCTATAATAATTTGAAGTACTTACTCAAATTATTCTCAATTTAATACAATTGGACTGTCTTCCTTTTTGTTATTGATTTGTACGAGTTCTTTATATATTCTGGATATGAGTTTTGTGTCGGATATATATTATGACTCTTATCCTTATCAATACAGTGGCTATCCACTTTCTTGATGTCTTCTGATAAACAATTTATTAATTTTAAAAGTCACGTTTATCATGTTTTCATTTTATTATTAATGCTTTTTGGGTCCTACGTAAGAAATCTTTGCTTAACATGGTCTTCTGATAGACGGCTGAATTAAGATACACTTTCTGAAAACTGGAAATTCTGATGAGTTTAACTTTCTATTTAAGATATTAAGCTTTTAAATTTGAAGTAAATATAATTTACCCAAAAAGTGCAAAAATAGTACCCAAAACTCCTATACCCCTTACCCAGTTTCTAATTGCTAACATTCTACCACATTTATGCTCTCCCTGTATGTGTGTCTGTTTCAATGTGTATTTTCGAAAATACAAGAGTACTTTCCTACATAACCACAGTAAAACCATATAAATCAATAATGTCATATGATATTACTATCCAGTACACAGACCGACCCCATTAAAATTTTATCAATCATCCCAATAATGGGACAATGTTAGACAAACTGGCAAATAAACAAACCCCATTTTTCCTCTAGTCCAAGATATAAGTCGGGTTCACAGGCTGCTTTTAGTTGTCTTTAATCTCCTTCACTCTGGATTAGTTCCTCAATCATTTCTTGTCTTTCATGATAATATTTTGAAGAATAGAGACAAATTGTTTGGTAGACTGTTCCTCCTTTTTGGATTTGTCTGGTATTTCCTTATAATTAGATGGAGGTTATGCATTTTTGCCAAGAATATCCCAGAAATGATACTGTATCTTTGTGCATCATATCAGGAAGCACAGGATTTTTTAAAAATTGAAGTATAATTGATTTACAATATCGTGTTTCAGGTGTACAGCATAGTGATTCAGTTGTTTTTTTTTTTTTTTTTTTTCGTTATGCGGGCCTCTCACTGTTGTGGCCTCTCCCGTTGCGGAGCACAGGCTCCGGACGCGCA
>NC_041225.1:35511010-35557714 GCF_002837175.3 Physeter macrocephalus
GAACCCGTGTCCCCTGCATCGGCAGGCGGACTCTCAACCACTGCGCCACCAGGGAAGCCCTGTATATATTTTTATATATTCCTTTTCAGAGTCTTTTCCCTTATAGGTTATTACAAAATATTGAGTACAGTTCCCTGTGCTATACAGTAGGTCCTTGTTGGTTATCTATTTTATATATAGTGGTGTGTATATGTTAATCTCAAACTCCTAGTTTATCCCTCCCTCACCCCCTTTTCCCTTTTGGTAACCATAAGTTTGTTTTCTATGTCTGTGAGCCTTTCTGTTTTGTAAACAAGTTCATCTGTATCATTTTTTTAGATTCCACATATGAGCGATATCATATAATATTTGTCTTTCTCTGTCTAACTTACTTCACTTAGTACGATAATCTCAAGGTTCATCCATGTTGCTGCAAATGACAATCTTTCATTCTTTTTTTTATGGCTGAGTAATATTCATTTGTGTATATATACCACGTCTTCTTTATCCATTTATCTGTCAATGGACATTTAGGTTTCTTCCATGTCTTGGCTATTGTAAATAGTGCTTCAGTGAACATTGGGGTGAATGATCTTTTTGAATTATGGTTTTCTCCAGACATATGCCCAGGAGAGGGATTGCTGGATCATATGGTAGTTCTATTTTTAGTTTTATAAGGAACCTCCATACTGTTCTCCATAGTGGCTGTATCAATTTACATTCCCACCAACAGTTTAGGAGGGTTCCCTTTTCTCCACACCCTCTCCAGCATTTATTGTTTGTAGACTTTTTTGAAGATGGCCATTCTGACTGGTGTGAGGTGATATATCATTGTAGTTTTGATTTGCATTTCTCTAATAATTAGTGATGTTGAACATCTTTTTATGAGGAGGCACATGATGTTGACTTGCCCCTTTGCTGGTCACTCTCTTGGTCTCCATCACCTCTTTGGCCCGGGTCTCTTCTCCAGCCCTGGCTACCTCTTTGGCCCTGGCCTAGCCAAGCTTAGCAACCCTGACTTCTTGATGGAAAGGGAAGGAGTGGGAACCAACTTATAATTCATAAAGAAAATAGAAAGAAAAAAAAGAGGAAGAAATTTTTCTATATCATTTGAGCTTAATTTTGTTATTTTTTATATAGCCTCTAACCAAGATAATTTTATGATTGGTTAAATAATCAGCTTTAAGGAGGGATGGGTACTAATCATTGCATCGGACTTGAAATAGAGACATGGAAGAGCTGGCTGAAGATGTGCTCAGCATGAGTAAAGGGGAAGGAGGTAATATTTAGTGACCATCTACTCAAGACCAAGTACTTGTCATAATGTTTTCAGTGATTATCAATCTTGATAAAATGCTCTAAGGTAACTAGCATTATTTTCATTTTAGTGATGAGCAAGCTGAGCTCCATTACCTGCTCTTAAGCTCACAGAGCAAATGTGTGACAGAGCCTGGATTTGAACCTAGTTTGTCTGACTTCAAATGTTGGCCTTTTCCCCCTGTTCCTAACATTCTTACTCTAAAGGATTGTGTGTTTAACTGATAAGTACATATAAAAGTTGAAGCATTAATAATTCTGCTTGTGTTGAAGATTGACAGAACCTCAATGTCTAGAGAAGGTCAGAACATAGGAAGTGGTCCTGATAGAAAGAATGTATTGAGTTTTTAAGTTTCTCAGAGGTGTTTGGGGTCACCTTTGAGAAAAGATTTAGGGACTGCATTTCCTGGCAGGCAGGGAAAGAGGAGTTATTCCTAGCTTTGTTCTGCCAAAGGCAGAATCTTTGCCTGTGGAGATAAGAATTTTTTTTCCTTAACTGTATATTCTTTATAGTAGGCTAGGTTTTAATGCTGGAGCAATTTCCAGTATCTGAGAAAGAATTTCTTCCTCTAAGCTAGCTGGTTTCTATTACCTGTGGTGTTTTTCCCATTAAAAATTATTCTATATGTAGCTCAATTGCCCTGTTCCCCAAAACTGTCCACAAAATAAGAGTACATTTCATATTTAATACCAAAATGATGATAATGTGATAACTCTGGCCTAATTGTCCTTCTTTATACTATCTTTCTTACTCTTTCTAAGGGCTCCCCAGAGTTCTAACTCATGTGTGTTCAGAAAGGGGTCTCACGTGTTTTTCTGCTCAGGACTTATTTTCTTCTCACCACTGCCAAATAAAAAACAAATCCAGGCTTAGTAAAAAGAGACTTTA
This sequence comes from Physeter macrocephalus, assembly GCF_002837175.3. Classification (NCBI taxonomy): domain Eukaryota; kingdom Metazoa; phylum Chordata; class Mammalia; order Artiodactyla; family Physeteridae; genus Physeter; species Physeter macrocephalus. The sequence goes on from NC_041225.1 coordinate 35,513,196, forward strand.
TTGGAAAGGATTATTTCAAGGATTACTTCTCTGATTATGTGGTCAGTGTTATACTATTACAGTAAGTAGAACTCTCTGATCACATGATCAGCAAGGTTTATGATCAAGGTTAGGCAAAAAGAGTTTTTACTTTTATGGGAAATCAACAAGGCTAGATAAAACCAGGTATGTGGAAGTGGGATGAAAGTGTCGCTCGATCAGATAGCAGACTGTAGAATGTTTTACTCTGAGATCAGCCTGTTCTTGAGGGGGTGGGTTTAAGAAGAGGCTGTGTGCTGGCTCAGGACAAGGTCAGAATTCAGGGGCTTGTGGGGAGGAAAGAAACTTAATCAAAATCGGGTTAACAAGCATTTTGTTCTAATTGATGGGGGAGGAAAGCGCCATAGCCAATCATTTATGAGACAAAGGGCGAGAATTGAGAGGTTTGTGTTTGGTCTTGTGATATGTATACAAGGGTCTTATATCTGTGAGTCTTACTGGAGTCCTTTGGGGAAGGATGTTTCTTTGCAGTAAGCTGTTTCCCAGAACACAAAAGAATGGGTGGGAGGTTTCTTAGCCAAGGCTGTTTTACAGGACGCTAGTGCTAGGGTAAAATTTAACATTCTCATCACATTTCTGACACAATTGCTGGACATAATTGTCTTCTGTGCATGCTGCTGCTACCATTGCTCTAGGCTCCAGAAGGGGACTCTTCCCTTGGCCACATCTTCTCAAGTATAGAGGAGAAGTTCTACTGATTCAACAGAGCACAGCTGAGACCAGGCTTTGGCTTCTAGCAAGAAGGTACTAAAAGATGGGAGAAGAGAGAAGAAAAGCACATCACAGAGAACGTAGCAACCATGTCTGGTCATGGTTATTTTTAGGTTTGGTTTCAAGCCCAGAGCACCCTTCAGTTCAAGGTGCAAAAGTGAGTCTTCATTTCCTGGCCCAGGATGAGCCTCTGCACGGGATGATACAGTGGGATTATCCACTTAAATAAGGTGCAAATCCAGCCTCACTCAGAGAGTGACCTTGCCTTTGGGTGCCAAGTGAAGCTAGTAAGATAATCAAACCAACAAGACCACATTCCATAACGTCCAGTATCTGATACCCAGGCACTACTGAGCCCAGTCTCGTTCTTTGCACATCACCCCCTCCAGGACAAGACATAAAATATGCCGCATATCCTTGCTCTTACAGAGTCCCTTTCATTTTGGCTTGCTTCTCTTGATAACATCTATCCAGAGAAGAACACACAGACATTGCTAAGAATAAGCAATTATATATAGACAGTAATCTAAATTTACCCAGAGGGGGGGACAAAAAACCACTTATCTTCAAAGAAACTACAAAGAAACATTTCCTGGAACTTTCTGCCCTCACCTGGCATCTCCCACTGGGGTAACTCCTGTTCATCTTTCAAAGTTCAGCTTAAATATTCCTTTCCTAGGAAAACCTCCCCAGTTCCACCTTTAGTGGTCCTCTGCTTATAGATTCTCATAGCACTTTTTACTTCCTCACTGTCTTTAGGACATTTGTATTTATAAGTTATTTGTGTAATTTTGCTTATTTTTTTTCTGGCTCCTAATATAGCCTGTGGACACCATTAGGAGCATATATGAGTGGTCAACAGTCTAACTTGTCTGGCACAGAGTTACTGTCAATAAATATTTGAGTGAAAATTTCTAGAGAAAAACTCTGATAGAAGATACATCTGATTAATTTAGGGAACAAACAGTGAAATACTGGGTCTGAGACATCAGCATTCAAGTTGAGGCTGACCTCACTAAAAACAGTAGGTGAGACCAGATTTATATTTGCACAAATATGTCTGGCCCAGTGCTGTGTTTTTTGTTTTGTTTTGATTTTTCTTTTTTTCAGAACAAAGCCACTACCTGCCTTAAAGATAAATTGCAGTCTCCACTCTTGAGTAGAAGAAAAAAAATGCAAAAACTTTTGAAATGGCAGTTTTCCCAGCTTCTACACCCATCATGATGTTTAAAATAATAGCTTAGCCTCAGCCGGCGTTTGACGTTACATATGTTATTTTCAGAACTAATGATGTAGAGTGTAATTTGAGCTCTGGAAATGATAACACCTATATTCATTCCATGATTTACCACTTTCAAAGCAATTTCATGTTGGCTCATTTAATCCTCATGAGTACCTTTTGAGAAAAAAAAAAAAAAATTACACCCATTTTGCAAGTGAAGAAACTGCTAGCTGTATCAATTACTTGACTGGCCCAAGACCGCACAGCTGAGAACAGTTTGGAGACTGTAGCCCAGGTCTCCTGACTTTAAATCCAATGCACTCACCACGACTCTCTAGCTGCTGAGTCAACAAGGGTGACGCGGCCTATTTCTATCTTAGTTTTAAATAGATTGTCTTTGGCCTCCTTTTCCAGATGAGAGTCAGTTGGGCTTATCTCAAAGTGGATTCTTTTCTTTGGCTGTGAGCCTTCTTTTTCAAAGGATAATCAGAGTTGGAAAAGATCTCAGCAGTTATTCAGTCCAAAGCAATATCCCCACCATGTGGCTGCCCAGCCTAAACTTGAATATCTGAACTGACGGAGAACTCACTCTTGTATGTAGATACATTGGCTTAAGATTTATGACAACTACGAAAAGACTACTATAATCCTCCTTGCTTTACAAGAGGAGGAACTGAGGCATACAAAGTGTAAGCAGTTTGCTCAGGGTTACATATCTGTAAATTATAGACTCAAGATTTGACCCCAGAGCCTTCTTGCTAACTAACTGACATATTACGCTGCCTCCATACCTAAACAGTATATCTCCATTGGTGCAAATGAGGGCTATAAATCTTCCAAGTATTTTGATGCCAATTTTAATGCACATGGATATGTGACCACAAAGATGAGGATTAAGGAGAGGAACACATTATTTAGAGATTTAGGTTTTGGCTTTGTTGGCAGGACCTGGCTGTTGGCAGGACAGGATTCAACACATCCAGAGGAAATGTGTTGGTAAAAATGCTTCCTTCTTTAAATGCTCCAGATCAACCCCTGGTGGTTCTAGAAATTATCCTTTCTGGTGTAAGGCAATGATTAAAATCAGGATAGAGATCTGGCTTCATCACAAACTCTATTTAGATTCTAAGGCAGCCCTGCCTTGCCCCCGCCCACCCCGGTTTTCAATGCACCTAACTTTAACTGCAGGTTTGAAGTGGGATGCCTAGTTATACACCTGGAGTAGACAAAGCACACCTTTATGTTTCTCAATATCTGAATTCCTCTTAGTTCGTGAGCCACCTATGTTTTTCTGATACAAAAATTTAAATCTTGCAAATTAAGGTAAGTCAGTGATTTTAATTTAAAATCCAACCTCATTTAGGTAACTACTACATTAATTCCATTTCTCCCAGTAGCTCTCCTTTCCTTCTGGGGTGGTCTCAGGGTGCAGCTGTCTATGTTAGCTACTGGCTCAGGTGGGCTGGGGTGTGGAGGGAGGTGGGCATAGCGCCCCAGCCCATTATGTGTTCTTATCAGCCACCACTGAGGTGCATTTCATCCTTCCAGGTCTTGGTCACAACCCCATCCCTGCTGGGTCTGTATCATCTGCTTGCCGACTCACCGTGGCCTCCAATTGTACGCACTGTCTCCTTCTTGTCCCAGCTGGAGGGTTCTTTGTATTTGCTAGCTCTTTCAGACACCTTTGAATGCTTCCCTGTGACAGTCAGGGCTGCAGAAGTCCCCAAGGAGCTTTCTCTGGGTCTCCTTGGAGCTGTTGCTGCCTCCACCCTTTGGCTCCTTGCAAAGCACAGGGATTCCCTAAATATGACACACACCAAGGCAAGAGATATATCTTCTCAGCTTTGAGATCCTCCAAAATTATTTGAGGTTTTATACCATCCTTTCCTCTCAAAGTTTTGACCCCGGGAGTAGAGCATGAAGTAGTCCCCTTGACCAACCTCACACATACAGACATACTTACATCTCTTCCCTAAGCTTTCCCCATCACCCATGTCCAATGTAGAACTTTATCTTATCATTTCCATGTATAGCTCCTACACAGCACTTAGGTCAGCATTTCGCGTTCACTACCCCATGGTTGACAGCTCAACTCTATATTCTGAGAACTAGAGTTCTTGAAGAGCTAAAATCAACAGCAATGACAATGACAAAAGTCCTTTTCAATTTTCAAAGCTGTTAAAATAAGATACTGAATGAGGCTTTTCCTTTTGCCTTGGAATTTTGGTTGAAGCCCCAAACCTGGAACAGTAAGTACGGTGACGTTCTAAATAGAGCACCAAGTTGTTGCCAGTTTGCTTCTCCAGTGTTCCTGAGGATGTTGCCAAAACAGTCTTGCAATCCCCCATCCTCCCATCCCCAAACAACCTATGCAAATAGGAGACTAGCAATTCCAAGGGAATTGGTTAGAGAACAAGAAAACTTTTCAGTGGTAGTCACACCTGAGACTTTTTCCTGTTCTTGCCCAGGGAAGGGTTCTCCAAGAGAATTATCCAGAGAGTTTTAGGGGGTCAGCAAGAAAGGAACTGGGACCACCCTCCCCAGGTAGATGTTACTGAGCTACAAAATTCACAAGTCACTGCAGGGCAGCCCATCAGATTTTAGTGCTCTGAGGTCATTCTTATGGGAGGTGAATACAGATGGCCTGGTGACCATAGAATTGGTTGCCTGCTTCTAGCCCAGAAGCAGCATAGCAGTTGGAGCTACCTGAAAGCATGGCAAGGGAACGGGGAAGCCAAGGGCAGACTACCCTCCCGCTCTTTGGTGCAGTAGGATATTTGAGAATGGCCCCCAAAGGATGCTGTGAAAGGCAGCTAGACTTGAGCCACCTTTTAGATATCTAATATGGTGTCTTTCAGGGACAAGGGAAAGCCAGCAGCCTGTGGGATGAATTCCCAGGGGCAGAAATTGAGGAGGGAATGATTGACTAAAGGTCCCATTGTCAAGGTCAGGAATTTGTGCAGCGATGAGGTTCTCACAAGGAATTCTGGAAAACCCGGATACGGGTCCCTTGGAAGAACATGCGTGTGACATCTGCCACACGGAAAAGCTAGTCAGCACTCTCCAAAGAAGACCATGAGAGCAGGACCTAAGAAATGACAAAGAAGGATTTGTATCCCTTTCCTATAACCCTACCCTCCTTTCAGGAAGAACCTTGCGGGGAGAGGGAGGCATTCCTCCCTCTCCCACTCTAGGTCCCTGGGCTGGATTAGGGAAGGGCAGAATACAAAGTTTTCATCTGAATGAAAGAAAGGACCTTTTGATTCGTTCTCAGATGGACGGAGTCTTAATTAGTAAAACAGGAATTGCTCTTAAAAACAAGGTTGGCTATAAAGTCATGGATCTGCTTGAATTGTCCTTAAAGCATTGGAAATACATCTGGAAAAGAATAAAACTTTTCCTACAGACTGGGCAACAATGGGTTAATTACTGCCTTTGTGCCACAGGCTTTCAAGACCTATTTAGGAAGTCAAGGCAAGAATTTAACTAGAGGGTCCCTCTGGAATCTTTTGTGACCTCCCTTTTTTTTTTTTTTTTTTTTTTTTTTTTTTTTCTATGTTGATATTTATTCTCTTTCATTTATTTATTTATTTTTTTTTTTTTAACATCTTTTTTGGAGTATAACTGTTTTACCATAGTGTGTTAGTTTCTCCTTTACAACAAACAAGGCAAGGATTTAACTAGAGGGTCCCTCTGGAATCTTTTGTGACCTCCCTTTTTTAATAGCCTTAAGTCTCAGCTTCACAAACGACTTAATGGCAGAATGGTGGCAAGTAAGGAAAAATTACAAAGCAGGAAAAAGTCCAGTTAATATTTAAAACCATTTTTCCTATAAATGGGAAAATTGGGCTAGAGGCTTGCTAGCATTTTTTCTTTTAATTCTGACATTCTATTGATGCTAGTATTGTCATTTGCTTAGACAGGAGTAGGGGGTGAGAAAAGCATTCATTTTTCTTTGGATATCTTTATCTTTGGTCTTCTCTTTTCATTTTTAAAATTTTTTTATCCAACTAGCAAATTGATCCCAAATTAGTTCACTTTGTATGGAATTTGCCAAGAGCTTGGTGTAAGGTCCGGGCCTCTTCAGACCACTCCCTTAACCCCAGACATGTATCTTTTGCTCCTTAGATAATTGCAACAGTGTTTCAGCAAGTCTCACTGCCCCCCCCATATTGCAGATAATTCCCAGAAGAGATTCATAGGGTGACAGTGGAGGAGGGCGGAGCCGGAGGATTCAAAGAGCTTTCATCAACATTCTGTGAAGACAGAGGCTGTTCTGATTTGATAGCATGTATTCAGTCCTGGAGACTTCAAACCCAGGCTCTCTTTATGAAGAAAGAAGAATAGTTCAAGCTCCAGAGAAGGAGGAAAGGAAGCACTAAATTCCCCCATCACTAGTAAAACACTCCCCATATTGCTGCCAGAGAAATTTTCACAAATGATCAGATCCTTCACTCTTGCGTTTCAAATCCATCAATGGCTTTCCATCGCAAGATAAAACTTCAACTTTCTATTCTAAAATAGTCTTCATATTCAAAGCCTGGTCTAATCTTTTTATTCTCATTTATATCTTTCCTCATCCACATTGAACTTTTTATTCTTTTCCAAAAATGCCATAGATTTTGCTCCCTCTTTTAACCAAGGACCTAATCTCTCTTCTTTGCCAATCCCCGTCTTCACCCGCAACCCCAAAACACACACACAGCACCCCCTTCCTCCTCTTGTGTATTAATATCTGGCAGTAATTTCAGTCCTCCTTCAAGACCACACCTTTGAAAATCTTTAAACAGTGTTGTTTTTCCTCCTGCCCCTGCATTCTCTCCTTACTTCTGCCTCAGTGCTCTCTGTAACAGCCTCATCTCTTTGTGTATTTCTCTTCCACTAATATTTTCACATGAAGGACAAAGGCAGAGTCTTCTTCATGACTTCATTCTTACAGTCTGGCACCATTGTGCAGGAAGATGCTGGGGGTACTGACTGGAGAGTGACGGAATGAAGGTAGTTTTCATTCTTTTACCGTTCCTATCTTTTTTCAGATATAGTCAACAAAGCAGGGTATAGCCAACCATAATTACTTGAAAGAATGGGGATGTTATGTATCCTTCTACAATGAATGTGCTTCATTTTGGAGGTTCTTAAACATTTTGAGCCACCAATGTTTGCTTAGTGAGCTCTGTCAGACTTTTAAAGCGAAGGAAAGCACCACATGAAATGAAGCCAGATCCAAAGAGATCTGTCTTAGGACTCGAAAGAATTTAAATAAAGTAATTTTTAAAATACAAGTCCGTCCTCCTGTCTAGTGGCTATTTATCATCTGTCTTTCGTTATTGGAGTCACTCTGGGAGGGCTCAGAGAACTGTTGAGAGTTAGAGGAAGGCAACAGAGCTGATTTCCAGCCACGACTTTCTTCTGTCCCATACTGCGTGACTACAAGGACAAGATGTACAGCTGTGTCTCTTCCTCCAAAGCCTGTTTGGAAACCGTCCTCATACTGAAGAAGCTTCAGGAAGAGAAGTTACAGCCCCCATCTTCCAGAAGCTCTGTTGGAAAGTTACCTCTGCACCCAAGGACCCAGACAGTAGTCAAGACCTGATGGGCTGCAGCTTCTGAGACCTGGAGTGAGGTGCTGACTGCTGTGCAGATGAGCCAGAAGCCTTCCTGGAGGAGGGGCTGTAGCCAAGAGAAAAAGCAAGGTCGTTCAGTGGAGTGGAAGCAGACTGGTAACCAAGGGAAACCACCATAAGACTGTGTTTTGATGCTGATCTTAGAGTTGGAAGCAGCTCACAGAACTTAGCAGAGTGAGTGAATCCTTTCACGCTGCTTATGCCAGCTTCCCTGTATTTGCATCCGGCCAGAAGAGCACAGCACGAATCTTTCTCCTCTGTACCTTACTGTTTTGGGTCTCTGGCAGGTCTAATTCTGGTTTCACATCTCTTCATTTCCTCGCCCAGAACATGGCCTTCACAAAATTGACTTTTGCTGACTAACAATTCTCTAAGGCCTGATTTCACTATCATCTAAATAAAAACACTTGGTGTGATTCATCCTGGGATTCAGGCTTTAAATATGCCTTTAGAAAAACTGACATTTATTCTGAGCTGACGGAAGTGGGAATCTGGCCTTGCCTTTTTTTCCTGCGATCGGTATTAGCTTCAGTCCCTGATTTACAAATGTTTGGGTCCTGTTAGGCGACACAAACATTTCAACATCAAATGACTTCTGGCCTTGATATTTGTCCCTTCCAACTGGCAGCAACTACTCAGAGGCAGTGTTTTTAAAATGTCGTTATGTATATATTCCCACCCCCCACCCCCCAGAAGACTGATAACACTTCCTGTACCAGGAATTGCTTGTTTCCATGCAGTTTGGAATGTAGGCTGCAGCAGCCTTGGAGCGGGATTGCAGCAGGGGTGTATGGGCCTTGGAAGTTGTCTTCACAGTAAAGGTAGCAGAGAGAGATAGAAAATTCCCAGAAGAGATTCATAGGGTGACAGTGGAGGAGGGCGGAGCCGGAGGATTCAAAGAGCTTTCATCAACATTCTGTGAAGACAGAGGCTGTTCTGATTTGATAGCATGTATTCGGTCCTGGAGACTTCAAACCCAGGCTCTCTTTATGAAGAAAGAATAGTTCAAGCTCCAGAGAAGGAGGAAAGGAAGCCCTAAATTCCCCCATCACTAGCCGTCGTATTCATTCCTTAGAGCTGTTCTAAGAAATTGCCACAAACTGGGTGGCTTAAAGCAACAGAAGTGGATGGATTCTCTCACAGTTCTGGAGGCCAGAAGACCAAAGTCAAATAGTCAGCAGGGCCTGCTCACTAGGTGACTCTGGGTGGAGCCCTTCCTTGCCTCTTCCCAGCTTCTGACGGTGGCCAGCCATCCTCAGGGGCCTTGGCCTGCAGCTGCGTCACAGCAGTCTCTGCTTCTGTCCTCACAGGATGTTCTCCTTGCGTGTTTGTCTTCTATGGTCTTCCCTCTTCTTATAAGGACAGGGGTCAGTTTGGATTAAGGGTCCCTCTACTCCAGTATGACCTCATCTTACTAATTACTCCTGCGATGACCTTATTTCCAAATAAGGTTACTCTCTGAGGTTCTGCTGGTTAGAAACCAACATACCATTTTGGGACCCACAGTTCAACCCATCACAGCTACTTCAGAGGTTTGGCTCATAAAAATCAAAGAAACAGGTGGCTGGGCCTTCAGAGATCAGCAAATCAAGCTACCTCCTTCCAGCCACCTCTCCTGCAGTGGTCCAACCCCAGACATCTGAGAGGTGTGGGCATTCACCTCAGTCTGGATGCATCTTCTCCAAGGCACACATGCTTCTGAAGGCTCCCGGTTTTGTTGTTCAACTTACAGAAGCAACATGGGATAGATGAGTGGTCCTCAGAAACATACTGTGCATGACACAGAGTCGCTCAGAGAGAGTGATGCAAGTTCTGGTTATTGGGGCTCAAGTTCTAGAGATGCTGGAGGTCATTCGGTTCGGTTGCAGGCGTTCAAGTGGCCACATTTTGAGAAACACTTGAACAGAGAAAAGACTCTGAATAAACTTAATTTGAATTTTGGGTTAAGTATTAACTACTATGTGGCTGTAGACAGTAATAAAGCTGTCTAAACTTTGGCTTTTAATTCTTTTTTTTCTTTCCTGAATGTGGAAAAGTGACTAACAACACATAATATATGGGAGAATTTTAAGAATTAGAGAGACTTCAGCCTCACAACGTTGTAGGGTAAGAAAGGCTCTTGCCCTTCCTCATCCAGAAGCACCCTCCTTCTTTCTGAAGTCCCTCTGGGAATCCTGGGGCTGTTTCCCATGTGACCAGGCTCTTATGGGGACCTCTGCAGTGCCACCTCCGCTGTGGTACAATGTCAGTAGCCTTCCCCATCAGTGTTTGTTGTCAGCTGGTTTGGGCAGAAACCCCTATAGATGCCATCAGGCCGGCTGGAGGGACCAGCCTTTGGCCCACCCGGTGATCCTGGTCAAGTGTAAATCCCTGATGACACTTGGGCATCTGTTCTCGCCACTGACTCTGCCAGGATGACGCTCCTGGGCTGTTGATTTTCACCCCTCAGAGTCTCCTCTCTCCTGCTGTGGCTCCCAGCTCCGGGCTTTCCTTGCCAAGTCTAGTTCTGGACTTTGCCCTGGAGCTGCCGTCCACCACTGTTACTTGTTGGAATCTAAGTTTTTGATCCCTGGATGCTTCCAAACTGCTCTTCTAGGTGGACCATCCCCTTTTCACTCCAGTGTTCTACCATTTGGGGGCCCCGTGAAGAGTTTTGCTCCGGCCCTAAGAATGTTAGTTCTCCTTAGTCTCAGAGCAATCATGTTCTTCTTCTCTACCGGAGCAGGAGGAAATCTGTTGTAGAACCAGAAGCATTACTTCCCTTCAGCTCTCAGGTCTGCGGGCTGAGCTTGGCTAATGGGGTCAGGTTATTTCTGCTCCATAGTTCACGTCTTCTCTGAGGCTGTGCACGTCAGCCCCCTGGTTCAATGCCATGACTTTCTTTGAGACTGAAGACATACACGTATATTTCTGCACTCCAGATGTGATACAGTTCACATTCTTTGCAAATTTCTCTGCTCATTCAAATCTAGCTGCTTTTTTTTATAATTTGATGCCAGAGTCTGACACCTACTTTAAAAATAGGCAAATTCATGCCTTTCTCTGATCCATCGAGGCATTAATTCCTACGCATCATCTAGTTTAAGCGCTTGACACATAGTAGGTGACCAATCCATGTTAGCTTCAATGATTTTATTATATATTAGTTGCCTCCATTTTTAAAGTCTTTCTTATGTAAAGCCTACGTTTTATCCCTTAGCCTTCATTCTGTTTCCTAGGCTAGACAGAATAAACTCATTCCCTCCTACCAATAAAGTTTCGGTTCTTAAATCTGACTGAATTCTCTAACCACATTTGTTATGGAGGAAATCTAGAAATTCACCAGCATTGAATATACTCAATGTTATAGTGACATATCCTTTCCTCTACTTTCCTTTCTTGCCATGTCAGGTCAAGGTCTCAGACTTTCTTCTTTAAAGAGCTACTTGAGCACTACATTGTCTGATTCCCAGGGGAAAGGGGACCTGAGAGACCCTAGGACAGGATCCTGTAGTTCAGTGCTTCTCCAGTTTTACGGTCGTCCAAGTGACCTTGAGGGCATGACCAGATCTGCTCCCAGAGTTTCAGATTCTGTCCGAGTGGGGCCTAAGAATGTGCATTTCTAAGATATTCCCAGCGGGAGGCACCTTGAAACCCAAGCTATCGCGGAAGCTCTCCAGGCCTAGCCTATCTTTCACTGGAAGCTCCACCCATCGCCCGGCTACTGACCACGACTCGCAGCTGACGCTGCGTGGATTCTTCCCTCAGTCGGGAGCTCCTCGTTCCCCTGCTGCAACAGTTGAAGGAAAAACTGGAGAACGTTCGTTTTCAAATCTGGCTTTGCTTCTACCAGGTCGAGTGACGACGGGTAAGTTTCTTTCTGGCTTCAGTGTACTTAATTCAGGAGGTGGAATCAGGGAACATCATTCAGAGTGGTCCGAAGAACCCAAAGGGGAGAGCGTGTGTGAAAATGCCTCCCAGGAAGCAGGCTTTCAATAGTGGGTGCTCCGTGAGTCAATGATTGATAAATGCCGTTGCCCAAGCAAAAGATGGGCCCTGAACTAAGTGCACAGCAATGGAAGTAGAAAGGGGAAGGTAGATTTCACTGATACTGTCAGGGAAAATATGTTCATTTCGCTCAAAATATATGTTAAGTGAATAAGATACACTCAGACCTGGCAAGGAGTTAGAAACGTGCCTAAGCACGAATTTCTCCATCTTTTTAATGAAGTCGACTAATGCATAAACGGTTCAAAACCTTTGTACTCTTGACTTGGTCTAGTCTTCCACATAGCACACTCCTGCTAAGCAGATTGGAGCAGTAAATGTTCAGGTGCTTTCATTCACAGCTTATAATTGATTTGCCTAAGAAGAAAAATGTGCTCTGGTCCTGAAAGCTGGGTTATAAATCCTGGAGTGGGCGGGAGGGAAGTTTTTCCATGGAAACTGCATTTTTAAAAAACAATTCAGTTGAAATGAATCATATTAGTGATTGTGATTTTGAAAGAGTGAAGACATAAAGGCTGGCATTGACATTGGTTGTAGGAAGACGGCAGAAGGCGAGAGAAAAAAACATATGGTTTGGGCTGGGAACAGTCTGGGTTTGATTTTTGATTTTGCTACTGATTGGTTGTGCAAAACTGGGTAAGTGATTTCATTTTCCTGAACTTTGGTCGTCTTATGTAAAGATTGAGATTGTCACTTTAAAAATTTTGTATTAAAGGTTTCATATACACTACAATAATACCTTCAACATGTTGTAGATACTATATATAGGGGAGATGAGGATCAAAAAATCTGATTGGATGGTAAAACCAACTAAAGCCATCCAGCTTAAATATTGACTGTAGGAAATTTTAATTTCCCTGATCTCTCAAATTCTGGCAAATTATAAAGGACTCTATTGCAGTGAATCCATTAAATGAGGTAAAGATAATTCTAGATTGAATATTGGATGCAGGCACTGTTAGTCTTTAAACAAGGACCCATTACGTTGGCGTGGCTCTAACATCTTGGTAGATTATATAAACTGAAACCATCCTCTCGATCATGATAAAGAAACTTAAGAACAAGCAATCACAAATTACCAACTAGGCTTTCCCAAATAATACAGCTACTTAAACTATAACCAGTCAAATAATTTATCTGCTTTGCGTTCGTGTCTTCTTCATAAAAACCTTGCCCCTAGCTCCTGCTGATGAAGAACTCCTAACCGCTTTTGGTTTGGCATTGCCTGATTTGAATCGATGTATATTCAGATAAACTCTTTTGGTGACATGCAGTGAAAGGCGTGGGGAGGGCACATGGCGATTTTGGTTTATCGCTTTGGCATATTGAAGATATTTGGCGTATCTCCCCAAGACATGATCCCAACATCACATCATACTGTCTGGGAGGAAGACGTTTTCCTCTACCCTTCTAGGTTCTTCTGCCTGGCCTAAGAATCAAATTGACATGAGACAGATTAACAGGAGAAAATTGAGCAAAGTTTTAATAACATGCGTACATGGGGGAGACCCAGGAAAACTGAGTAACTTTCCAAAATGTCTGAAACCCTCACCTTAACATCCTCAGCTAAAGACAAAAGAGGATGTTGGGGGTTATGGTTTGGGACTTCAAAGGGGAGGAAGGCAGTTGACATGGAGATGGAGAAGCAAATGTTTGGTTTAAAAAAAAAAAAAAAAAAAAAAGATGTGTGCTGGGCTAGGCAGAGACACTGGGACACAGAGAGGAATTTTAACAAACGGGCTTTGCTCCCTGTCTACACACCTAGTTCATACTATAGTTATCTGGAGATGGCTTGCCTCCCAGAACTGGTTCCCCATCTGCAGTTAGGGGGAAGGCCAAAGTTTCTTCCTGAGTCTTTGGGCCTTGATTGTTTTCAGCTGGAAATAATCTGTATGCCAAAGAGACATTCGGGAGTGGCAAGTTTCACTCCCCTATAACTTCCTGTGTCTGTCCCCTCCTCACTATGCGGGATAAGCTCACAGCATGGAAAAATGGGGAAAATCACTCTTAGTTTGTAGTGTTCGTGCCTGCTTTCTCTTTCTCACTTGCCTCCACTTTGTAATCTTTCATCACATGTAGTTTAATTTGCTTTAAGTAAGAGTATGTCTTATGCAACTGTATTTCAATCATGGTGCTGGATGCTAGGAATAAAACAATAAACCTAGGATTTTCCTGTAGGGAAAGTTCAGTCTAGTGGAGGAAACAAAAACATAAAGAAATAATTAAAATACAGTGATACACAAAAACATTTAGATGAAGAAGCCTCAGTAGATGCATAGATGCTTATGGATTTAAAAAAAAAGACCTCAAAAGAGGAAGTTGTCCTTTAGTCAAATTGTAGAGACCAGGTAGAATTGATAGTTGGATGAGTGAAACAGTATTCCGAGGAATGATTATAATGTGAGCAAAAAAGGCTTGAAGACAGTAAGCTTTAAATTTTGTTGAGAGTATTGGGTGATTCTGTGGGAGAAATAAAGGGTGAGGCTGAAAACGTTTTTTGGATTAGATCCTGGGTGTGCATGTGTCTTACGACGAGACACACCTGGGGGCCAGGGGAACATTCTAGGCAGGTGTCTGGTTAGTGATAAATGCTTAAGGCCTCCTTGCTTGCCCTGAGGCCAAAGCTCACTCCCCTTCTTAGGCCTCTGACAGCAGAAAGCTCTCTGGCTTTTCCCTCCTCTTCACAGCTGTCCCTAACTTGCTTGCTGAACTCCACCTTTTAGAATTTCTCTGGTTTCTAAAGTGCACAAGGCATTGATCGGAGGGATGGACCGAAAGAAATCCTACTACCTGGAAGTTTTCTGAAAAGCTGTAGGAAACAGGCTACTGGGGTCCTAATGACAGCAGCAGCAACAGTAGGGAATAAATAAAGGGGTGAAGTGGAGGACATTCAGGAGAATATCTATTTTCTATCATAACTGACAGAAAATTGTAACTGGATGTGGGTAATAAGGAAGATGGACATATATGACTTGTATGCCTGGGTTCAAATGATCACACAAACTAAGGGAATCAATATACCTGGTTGATTTTTCTTCATGGTGATTTACTTTACCAGCCTCCTCAGGGGAACTGTTCTCATCTGTTTTCCCTTAAGTCCCTGAAACCCGTGAATGGGGAAAAAAAGAAAATTGCAGCCGCACTTCCCAGTGGATCCTGCTATATACAGGGCGGGACCTCTACACCCTGACAGAGGTGCCTCCTTTCCCTTGGTGCACTTGGGCAGGTGAGGGGAGGATGTCTGGCAAAGTGGGAAGCAGCGGTCTGATTTTGCCCCCCCAGCGTATCTGGCAGTAGCTCCACCATCTGCCACCACGTGGCATATGTCACAGCTGCTACTGCCTTATCATTAGGTTTACTCCAGCCTTGGAGGGGGTCCTGCGGTCAAGTGAGTGGGACTGCCAAGTGCTTCCTGCCTCAGGCCTCTTTACCTGTGAGGTGGGCGGAACTGCTGTCAGGTGCCCTTACAAACCAGTTGTAAATTACCTTGACTGAGCTAAGGTCAAAGGCATGGGAAGAATAGAAAGTGACAGCACCGAGGATTTATATAGCCCCTCTCCTAGGAGTACTTCACATACATGATCTAATTTGCCCTCCAGTGATGCCTGGGGAACGGAGGGCTTGGCGGGGAGGCCGAGATTAGAGGCAGGTGTGAAGGCTTTGGTTAACAGCCTTGAATTCTCAATAAGGCAGCATGGTTTCCTTCTCTCATTTTTCTTTGGGGTCTGTCTTTATTTGCTTGTTTTTGAAGCTGACTGGCTTTTTGTTTCCCTCTTTCAGTTTGACGGTGAGAATGATTCCACCTTTGGTGGGGCGCCTTTGATTCCATTCCTTGAGGAAGCAACACACTGATAGGATACCAAAATGTACATTAATTATCAAGCTACATAAACGAGCAAACCCTGATATGGAGAAATCTATGATGAGGTTATTTCTGAAAAGAAAATTAAATATTGAAGGTCAATAATTACGGCTGGAAAAAGTTCTCAAGATTGATTTTCATGCATTTGCATATTCCCCCGCTTGTTATGTGAAGCTCGCCAGTGAATGCGAATTCTATTCCATGCTTCTTCAAAGACGTATGGAGGTTTTAAGGGAAGCTTTGCTGCTGGTACCTATCTGACTTGTCCAAGGTCGCACAGGAAGTTGGTGGTAACTCAGACCTTATCCTAGGTTTCCTGACTTTCTGTTAAGATGTTACGGAAAAACACAGAAGAACTTTTTGGCCAACCCTATACTTGGGTCTCTTTCTATGCACTTATGTGTGAGGCTACTTCTGCCTCGCCTGAATCTGGCTTCTGTTGCCATTTCCCATACACAGCAAAGGAAGTTGATAATGGTAGAAATAAATACCGCAAAGGCAAAGGAGACCAATAAAAGGATTAAAGGAATGACACAGGGGAAGAGATTACAGGAGTTTAATCTGTTACATGCAGCTTTGGGCAAAGGAGAGAAAGGGAGGGCGACTATTTACAAATCGTACAGAGCTGGAAAGGGAGGATTTGGGGAGCCCAGACCTGGCAATGGGTAAATGCGTCTAGTCAGGACATGGACTTTCAGAAAAATCACCTGGGAGAGAGGAGCAGGCTAAAGGCAAGGCAAGCATCATTCAGCAGCAGTAACCAAGAGTGAGAAGAGAGAGACCTTAAGGCCACCCTAGAGACTTGATTAGCAACATGTGCGTCATTTCCAATTGCAAAACCCTTGGAACACAGGTAAGATGAGTGGAAGGAACTGCCCCAGGGAAGATTATAAACTACCCATGGTGCCGTGAGGGAAGGTAGTTCTTATAGCTGTGGGTATCCAGCTGATGGAGGTCGGAGGGCCTTTCCTGTTTTCAGGGCTGCATTAATGGAGCTCACTGGTCTCCCCACTGTAGACAGGTATTCTGGAAGCTTGATCCTGCGTGCAGGCAGAGCGTGCTATCAAACAATTGCATGGAGCCCTAGTATTTTCAGAGACAGGCTTGACATAGAAAGCTGATATATTTTATTTATAAACCTAATCTAGTCTAAATTTCCATCACGTTCTTGAGTCACAACTTCAGAATACAAAACGCGGCATACTATTTATGCCTAGCAATGGATACGTATGTGACTACCGTGGTTCCTCCCTGGGACACCTAAATTTCCTGAAATGGACTTTATTTTAAAGATAAAAATTGTAAAATGTCAATGAGTTGCATAAAATGCTACAGGCAGAAGTCTGGGACATCACCTGGAGCAAAGCCATCATGCAGATAAGGCTCAGAGAATTCTATCCTTTACACAAGACTGCGCAGCAAGGGAGGCAAGCTGAGTTTGGGTAGTATTCTTCTCACCAATTCATAGTGCTTTTTTCTGCTTCACTTTTCTAGCACGGGCTTCCCTTGTTTGACAGACCCAGGGAAAGTAATAACTAAAACGATGCTGTTTTAGTTAAACACCATAGATTCATATTTTGTCACTGTCGTTCTTTTCGTCTTTATTAGTTCTTAGTGAAAATTGTAATATTCGGTTTGAAATGGAAACTACCCAGTTATACCTACATTGCTGTTGATGTAATTGTTCGATGGTAGTGTGATTACTGGAGGAATATGGAGCTGTTCTTATTAACTGGATGCAAAATATAGAGTGTGAGCACAAAGCATTCCCTGGAGTGAGTTGCACTGATTTGAGAGCTCTGCTGAATGGTACTTTTAGAAATAGCCATGAGAATCGAACAACTGTGTACAAAAAGTAAATGTAACCCTACCTAGTTTTTTGCAATTACACAAAACCTTGATTTTTTTTTTAAAAAAACCAGATGATTTAAAAACATTTCTAAAGCATAGCTCCAGTGAAACAGTTTAAACTAGTAGTAACCTTTAATGAAATGAATTAAGCTGCAATCTGACGGAGTATAATTCCAGCAGAAATTAAGCTATGGGGATCAAAATGTTTTCTAAAACCAGCTGAACCAATTTGATGGTGAGGGGTAAAAGGATGTTAGAACTTGACCTTATAAAACAAACTTATAAGAAGCAAAGCAATTACCAAGTAAAGTTTGTAGCCTGTTGTAAGCACTGTTGGATTTGGGGCGGGACAAGTCACTTCTGAAGTATAGTAGACTTATTGAAGAAAAAAAAAACAGTGCAGAAAAAGAAAAGAAAAAGCAGACCAGGTAGCTATAATGCATTCCTCAATGAGTCACATGTAAATAAACAAGAACGAAAACCACCAACAGAGAACAGCATGCCTGAAAGTTTTCCTCCTTTAATATTCAGTGTTTAAACTCATGACATATATATATATATATATTTAACATCTTTATTGGAGTATAATTGCTTTACATTGTTCTGTTAGTTGCTGCTGTATAACAAAGTGAATCAGCTATATGTATACATATATCCCCATATCCCCTCCCTCTTGTGTCTCCCTCCCACCCTCCCTATCCCACCCCTCTAGGTGATGACATATATTTTTAGGGCTGTTCCAAACAGAGCAAGCAAGGAGGGCTTATTCTTCTTCAGTTTTTTAAGAGGGATTTCTTACTGGTGAACTCATTTTGGACCAACAAGAGCTGGTGATCCTACAGTATGTGGATTTTTTTTTTTTTTTTTTTTTTTTTACTGAAGGCTTTAAGGTCCATTAAAAATTAGTGTGGAAGGAGCTCATACTCAGAAATGAGCTCTGTTTAGCCTGTTAGCACAGACATATGATATTCCACAATACAAAAGAATGTCTCTGATGTGTCCAAATTAGAGTTTTGGTGAAACATTTAGCTGAGCACAGCTGGTGAGTCGTCCTCTGTTCTGATTTGAATGTTCTTCTGTTGTCATTTGGACTCCATGGTTGACTGGTCTATTTCTGTGTCCCTACATCAGCCCATGTTGGACCTTGTTCATGATATCAACATGGACTGTAAAAGCTTTTGTCCTCTAACTGCAAAGGCTCAAACTTTATTATTTTTATGTATTCATTTTACTTTTGTTAGCAGAATTTCTCCTGGCAGGTTTATTGAGATATAACTGACGCACAGCACTGTAATGTTTAAGGTGTACAGCATACTGATCTGACTTCCATACAGTGTGAAATGATCACAGTAAGTTGAGTAAACATCATCTCGTATAGACACAAAATTAAAGAAATAGGGGAAAATAACATTTTTTTCCTTGTGATGAGAACCCTTAGGATTTACTGTCTTTAGAAGGTGCATATATAACATACAGCAATGTTAATTATATTTCACATGTAGTACATTACATCCCTAGTACTTATTTATCTTGTAACTGAAAGTTTGTACCTTTTGACTGCATTCATCCAAGGCTCAAACTTTGAAATAGTTTTCCTATAGCAGCTTACTTATATGTGGAGTCTGAAAAATACAAGCTCATAGAAACATTGTAGAATGGTAGTTGTCAAGGGCTGAGAGGCAGGAAAAATGAGGAAGATGTTGGTAAAAGGTACAAACTCCCGGCTGTAAGATGAATAAGTTCTGGGGAATCTAATGTATAGCATGATGACTATAGTCTACAATACTGTATTATATACTGTATTATATATTATATACTGAAAATTAGAAAGAAAATTAGAGTAGATCTTAAATGTTCTCACCACACACAAAAAATGGTGATTATGAGAAGTGATAGATGCGTTAACTAACTTTATTGTGATAATTTCACAATATATATGTCATATTATCACGTTGTATACCTTAAACTTACACAATGTTATATGTCAATTATATCTCAAAGCTGGAATAAAAAAGAGACAAAATAAAATAGAGTTTTCTTTAACTGCATATTGACTGCTGTAGCTATTTGATTTCATCACCCTTCTTCACATTCTTGCAAGTACAGAAAATAACTGGGCGTAGCTCTTTCTCTTTCTATGGGGATGTTATGTGGTGGCTGTAAAGAGCCAACCTTTCAGTTCCATTTTTTAAAAATAAATTTATTTATTTGTTTTTATTTTTGGCTGCATTAGGGTCTTCGTTGCTGTACATGGGCTTTCTCTAGTTGCGGCGAGCGGAGGCTACTCTTCGTTGTGGTGCGCGGGCTTCTCGTGGTGGCTTCTCTTGTTGTGGAGCACGGGCTCTAGGTGTGCGGGCTTCAGTAGTTGTGGCACGCGGGCTCAGCAGTTGTGGCACATGGGCTCAGTAGTTGTGGCACACGGGCTTAGTTGCTCCGCAGCATGTGGGATCTTCCCGGAGCAGGGATCGAACCTGTGGGCTTCAGTAGTTGTGGCACGTGGGCTCAGCAGTTGTGGCACATGGGCTCAGTAGTTGTGGCACACGGGCTTAGTTGCTCCGCAGCATGTGGGATCTTCCCGGAGCAGGGATCGAACCTGTGTCCCCTGCATTGTCAGGCAGATTCTTAACCACTGCACCACCAGGGAAGCCCTCAGTTCCATTTTGATGGAAAGAAATTTATAAAACTTCTTGATTTAGGTAGGAGAAAGTGACTTCTTGGCTTAATGTCAATGTTTTATGGCTCACTTTCTTTATCCCATAAAAAATTAACAATGATATTATCTAGTATGTTCCAGGTACTGATAGGTGTTTGATCTAGCAAACTGGTCCTGAAATAGCAGAAATTCAATAAACATTTGCTGAGATAATGAATAATAACCACCTCTTTACAACTAGTGACAACCATCTGAATGAGTAGCTCTCAGCCTCCTTTTCAGCCTGAGGACAGAATTAGGAGAAGATAGACAAGTTACTGGAGTTCACAGCCATAGAAAATTATAGCAATACACTGAAACTTGGCTGTTTAAAATATCTTTAACCACTTACATTATTTAGATTTCCTAACCACTAGTAGTCAGTTCAGCAGACATGGGCCATTTATCAAGATGCCATTTGAAATCTTTGAACACTTACCTTGAAAGTAATCACAAATGCTATGAAACCATCTGTATTTCTACTCCACTTAGTCAAAACCCATGCAGATTACACTTAGGAAGACTCACTTTTTTTTTTTTTCAACAAATTAGTAGCATAACATTTACATAGGAGAGTGAAGAGTTAGTAGGAGCTATTTCTAAGCTCTTGTAGTAAACAAAAGTAATAATTACAAGTGAATCTTATTTATTCATCAAAGAATCCCATGAATATGATCAGTTGATAGGTACCTGAATTGATAAATATATATTCCTTTATGTCTTTTGTTCTTTTCCAGTTAAAAAAAAAAAAGAGGATGAGAGAATGAAATTTGAGTGTAGAAGTAATTAATCTGTTCTGAGCTTACAATGATAAGTAGGGCTACTGTTGCACTTCTAGGAAAACGTTGTTAACGTGGATGAGTTGCAGAGAGATCAGTCTGAATTCTTGAAAAGTCAAAAGCATTTTCATAGCAAACTAGGAAGTGTTTGTTTCTTCAGGTGATGCTCTCGACTGAAAGATGTTCCCACCACCTCATTCTCCTTGCTGGCTCCTTTTTCCCCCCGCCCAAAAAAAGCTGTTTCCCAGTGATAGTGGACCCACTGTTGCCTACAGCTATAAAAGCAGCCTCTTATTAGCTAATCAGTTCTTAGAATTGATTGATAAATAAGCGTTCTCTATAACCAGGAGGAGGAAATGAGATTCTATAGATTTCTCTCATTCCTCATTATGTTTGTAAAGTAATTTGGGTTTGACTCCTGCCTGGATATACAGCTTCGCTCATTTTGCATTTTTCTCGCCTGACAGCCTTACAAGGACAGAAGCTTCCCGTTCTCTCATCATGGTACTGATGCAGGGGACTCTGACTTGAGCTTGGGCTTCTTCTAATGACTGATTACTAGTTTTTTAGTCTCTCTTGCCTTCTCTCTCGTGTTTCAAAGAAGTCTTACTCTAGAAGTTGACCCCCCAGTTGAGTCTTAAATGATGGGTAGGAGATAACCAGGGAAAGGAGTGGGGGAAGTTGGGAGCTGGGCTGCATTATGACTGCTGTGGACCCTAAACGTTTTTGTCTTCCATCAATTTCTCTCTTCTCCCCTCCCCCTTCCCCTCCCCCATCTTCTCTCTCTGTCTCCGTCTCTCTCTCTCTGTTTTAATGTGATGGTATAAAGATGAATATAATCCAGGCTCATTACACTAACTTTTCTGATGTTAAATAAAATTAAATCATTTTCATGCTCCCCTAAATGTATTGTGGACCCTGTGTACCGTGGCCACTGTGTGTAAGGGATAGGTCAGCCCTGAGTGCAAAGAGCCACGGGGGCTTCTTAAAGAAGTACGGCTGAACAAAGATGAGGTGAGAAGGAGGGGGGAGAGTGAAAAGCATTTCTTGGGAGCATATGGCGGATAGGCCCTGAAAGCCTTGCTGAGGGGAGTGGTGTTCACCTAACTGTGTTCATGTGGGTGAAAATGAGCTATTCAGCAGATTCAACAAACATTTGATAAGGTTCTTTTTAATGCCGAATCCTAGCCAAGGAACCTATCTAAATGATCTCATTTAGTTTTTACAATGTCTCTATGATCATTGGTGCTTTCCTTATTTACAGATGAAATAATGGAACTGGAAGGCAGGTCAGACTCAGGTGGAGAGGAATGAGGCCCAGATGGAGAGGAAATAGGCTCAGCATCTGAACTTTAATAAGCAGTCAAGATTGTTCTGGTATAGATGGCCCATGGGCCATACTTAGTGAAACATTGATTTTTGTTTGTTTCCTGGCTCAAAGTTACTTGTGTGTGATGTGGTGATGTCAGTTTCCTCTCTGAATCTCTGAGTACTGGTTTCCTCATCCATAGAATAAGGGAGGGTCAACTGCAGGGATTGCTATGAGGATCACATGAGATAAGGTAGATTTAAATACTTTAAATTGTAAAACACTGAATGAACTTTTCATTCTCTTGGCTTCAAGCCTTTCATGGAATGGATGTGACACATAAATAAATAGTTATCAGCATACATTTATAACTAAATGTATAAATTTATATATAGTACAGATGAATAGTGATGATCTTCTCTCTCCCCGCCCTCCCTCTCTCTGCCTCTCTTTCTCAAGAGAGAAATCTTCCTTACATTTGCAGAAGTCTTTGGACAGGCACCAAGAATACCAAACCACACTGCGTTGAGAGATCTTCCTTGATCAGCTATGAAAAGGGCTTTGACCAAGGAAGGGATTCAACGTGGTTTTTGGTATTTAGTTTGGAAACAGCTTCCCATTTTAGCTTAGTGAGTCCAGTGCAGTTGCTATTAATTAACCAACATGGAAGAATAGTAATATTTTAACAACTCAGATTGTTATGTATATGCCCTGAGGAGGAACTAGGACTCTGTTTTATCACTGAACTATTGTTTAAGCTATCATTGCTTTTCTCTTGACTGCTTTTGTTTCTGCATTCCCTCACTTCCCTAATTAGTAACTGCTTGAGTCTGCTCTTTGGCACTCAGGAAGGCCAAGGAAACTAAAGCTTTTTTCAACAGACAAGAAGTGGGGGGCATGGAGGGGCTTTTGTACCCAAGAGGGCTCCACAGGGTCCTGCTCAGTTCCACTCCTCGCTTAATGTCAGAGTTTAATGTCACCAGCCGGGACTAGAAGCTGGTTGCCTTGATCCTCACAGACATGGTTGGGGGTGGGGGCGTGGTTTGCAGTGGGGACCATGGGACCTTCCCAAGGCCCAGCCTGGAGTTCACTTCCGGCTTCTCCTTCCCTGTCTCTCCAACTCACAGGATGTTATTAGGAAGTTGAGGAACACACAAGGCTTGACCCCATCTGCTTCTGCTTTACCCCATTCACAACTCCAGGTTTTAGCCTGCTCCTTCAGCTGGGCTGTCACTCCACATCTCCAGCCAGCTCCAGGGCCCCTGCAAGTCTCTGACCCTCCCACAGAGATCACCTCCGCAGGTTGGGAAAACTGTAACTAAGACTATAGGAAATAATCTTAGCACCATTAGGAAACTAGCTTAGCACTATAGGAAATGATACCCGTTTAAAGCTCCCCAGGGGCTAATTCTCCTTCCCGGGGAAGAAATGGGCTAATGGCATTGTAATGCTTTTTTGTTTTTCAAGAAATAACTTTGCTTCATTTAAACAACGGAGGAACTTGAAAACTTTGTCAGTTTGGTCACAGTGTTTGAAAGCTATATTAGAAACAGTTTTAGCTCTGGGCAGGAAAACATGTTTTGACAGTTCAGTACTGAGTCAGACCTGCATTTGGGTACACACTGAACCTTTAGTTCAAAAAAATGATTCACTTTTCAGTGGCAAAATGTAGAAATATTCCAACATTTTTTCCTTCTCATCTTTGCTTTTATAAAATGAAAAGCTGGAACTTTAGGGCCCCATAACAAATAATTAACTTCAGGCTATTCAGAAACGTTGTCATATTCCAAATAGATCTAGTGATGTCTTTGAGGGTAAATGTTGAATTTTAATTCATTGTGGGGTGAAAATGGATTCTACTGATTGTTACTCTAAAGAAAATGTGTGCATGTGTAAAGAACGTGAGATCTGGAATGGCAGGGCAAGGATTTTGGTCCTGGCTTTGCCACCCACGAGCCCTGTCCCCTCTGGGCAAACTCATTTATGCTTTCTGGGTCTTAATGCTGTTAACTGGGGACATTAATGTCTATTTCAAAGACTGGTGGAGATTTAATAACAGAATATATGTGGATTATTTAAACTGTAGAGCATTATAAAAATATTAGTTGATATTTACCTTTGCCCTCCCCAAAGCAGGAACAATTTGTGGTGTAAAAGTCTGTATTCTGAGTTTGACACTTCTCTAATCCTCAGTGATTTGGCTCAAAGGTTGTTGAGAAAATAACACATCACTGCTAATTCATTTCCATCCATTAATTATTGAATAAGGCAATTTAATATTTTATGTCAACCTATAGTGTTGTTATAACCATCTGTATTTGAGGATGATAAACTCAGAGAGTATTAGAACTATGGAGTCTTGCAGATATCTTGTTCAAAGCCCCCCTTTGTGGATGTGTAAATTGAGGCCCAGAGAGGGTAAGCAGTTGCTTGGAATCACCAGCTTGCTGTTGGCTGAATGAGGGCACCGATGCTCAGGCCCCTGCCCCTCTGCCTCGCAACTCACCAGACCTGTGTCCACGGTGGTTTTAGAAAGGGGAAGAGGACAGCGGAGGCGGGTGTGAGCGTAGGACTGCACTTCCTTAGGGGCTGAATGGGATATCCTACACTTCTCAGTGTTGCTGAAACCCGGCCTCTGTACACTGGCACCAATTTGAATCTCAAGAGTTTTGGGTGAAGTAGAAAAGAATAGCTTTATTGCAGGGCGCCAAGGAGGGAGTCCAGGGCAGCCAGTGCTTAAAAGACCTGAACTCCCTGAAGGCTTTCAGAGAAAGGTTTATCAAGACAGGGTGAGGGAGGGGCATTGTGGGGTGTGTGATCAGCTTGTGGACATTCTTCTGATTGGTTGGTGGTGAGGTCATCAGGAGTCAACATCATTAAACTTCTGGTTCCAACTGGTCTGGGGTCTGCATGCTTGTGGGCAGCACACAGTTAACTTCTCCCACCTGGGCGGGGACGGGGGGTGTTTCAGTATCTGCAAAACAGCTCAAAGGACATGGCTCAGAATATTATCTATAGCCCTTGAGGAGGAACTAAAGGTCCTTGACTTTGTTTAATGGCTAAAATATTATTATTTTTGTCTTGCTCAACTGTTTTACTTTCTTTTTGCATTTTCTCATTTCTCTTATTAAGTTTATTCTTTGACTAAAGTTTTTCTACAGGCAAAAGGCAGGCGGAGGACATGGGTAGGGGTGTTTTCTGGGAAGACCTCATAGGGTCCTGCTAGGTTACATCAGGTTCCCTGGCACTCACTGCCTACTTGTCTGTGTTTCGAACTTAAACTCTCTGTAGGAGGTTTTCTGGGATGGAACTTTGTACCATAGAAAGAGAGCTCGCCCCCAACTAGCTGCTGATGCTAGGACAAGCCTTTTAAACTGTTTACATGAGCTGAAACCCAGGATCCTCACCTGTGGTTTTCCATAGGCTTAAATGCAATAATTTATATAAAGCATATGGGATAATATCCGATAATGGTTGATTCCAACATTGGTTATTTGACTGAAGGCTTTCAACGTTGTCTGAGTCTCCTATGGAGAAATGACTTGCCCTTAAAATAAAGGTTTCTGTTTGCTTGCTTTTGTAGCTAGAAGTGAAAATGTTAAATATTCTCAAAGGCAATGGAGGGGGGAAGGACCTTAGCGGTTTCCTTGTTAAATTCTTCATCCATGGCTGGTCACGTCCATGCTGACAAAGGTCAGAGGGCCAGGCAGCGGCCCCCGTGCTGTGCTAGACTGTCTCCGGATCTTGGGGAAGCAGGAGGAGCCTCTGACTTTCTGCTCCTGATTGAGGGACATTTTCCATTGGTCCGTGTGGCATTTTAGCAGGCAGGTGAGTTCCTTAAGTGCTTGCTTCCTTAAGTCCTTTGATAACAGAGACAGGGTCGTTGTTGTATTGTGAAGGTCTCTGAAAGAATTTCTGAAAGGTGTCCCAAAACACCTTGTTTTTATGGCTAATGGGCCCCATTCAGGGTTTCTTCCAGATGACTGATGGCCTTCCCTAGCGTCTGCCTCTCTCCATTCTGATGCTGACAGAAAGGAAGTGTCTTGGAGCCACATGTGGCCACTAACGCAGTGTGACTTTGTTCTTATTCTTTGAAAGGAGAAAAAATGCTGTGAAAAACAGGCCCAGCATTTGGAGGGTTTGACTCTTAGGTTGGATTCTTGTCAGCTGTGAGATCGTAGTATAGGTCTATTATTTGATATCTTTGAGATTCATTTTCCTTTCCTCTTAAATTGCGGTAACTATACAGTTTGGGGTGATAGGCAGGATATGGGCCTTAGCCTCCAGTAGGTCTGGTTCAGGTCCTGCCCCCAAGCCATACAGCTGGAGTTTTGAGGCAGGCAGCTCAGTTTGATGAGTCATTGTTTATCCGTAAAGATACATCACAGTGCTGTTAGGGAGGATCAAGTGAGATCATGTAATTAAATGGCATTAAATAGATGCATCAATAAGTGTCAGTTTTTCCCCTCTATTATATAGTGATATAGCAGATTGTTAAACTAAGTGGTGAGCCAGAGCATAGCACACAACAGTAAGTAGAGAGTACCATTTTGATAAATTACTATCTTTTCAGAAGACAGGAAAAACAAATTTTCTATTCTTAGTGTAACCAGATGCTTTACCAAAGGGTTTCCCTGGAGGTGATCAGCATTTTAGTTTTCTTTCTGTGGCAGCAAAATGCTTTGCTTCTTAGTATGAGCCAGAGTGGAAAGTCACCCTGAAATTCCTAGGGATACTTTCTTAGAATAGCAAATCGTCTTCCCATTATTGAGTGTAGGCACCCTGACAAAGTTGGATGGAGAAAAAAATATCTTTAATTTTCCAGGAATAGGATTTAATGAGGCTTTTCTTATTTTTTTTAGAAAATTCATAAAGAAGGCGACCCAATGTTCTTGGAGAGTTGATAATGGAGGCATAGTAATTCTAGATTCTTTATTTGAGGTTTCTGGGCTGCTTTCCTTCTCAGACACGTATGCTAAGATTGCTAAGTGCTATCAACTGAATCCCACGTTCAGAAAAGTGGAATCATCCTTTCGTCATGAACCTGGGATTCAACGAGCAGAAATATCATTATTATAGTAGATGAACATCACCAATCAGATTGTGTAGGGTAAACTTCAGTACAGATACGGTGTGACCATAGGAATCTATGACAATAACAGACTAGTTGGAGTCCAGTTTATTCCATGCTTGGCATTAACAGAGGATTCAGCTCTGGGTGAAGCATGAAACTGGGGTTCTTGAATAATTTAAGGGATGGGGTACACATATTAATATTAGAGGGGAGTATTGGATTTCCTGCTAATAAGGAAATGGGGTTCCAGTGATTTGTAGCGAAAAATAAAAACACCGTGACTTCATTTGTATTCTCAGTTTGTGGAGACTATTACATTGGTTATATTAGGCTCTATTCTTTTATATCTCTGTTTTCAATGACATGTCTTATTTCCAGTATACCTCTTATCCTCCATCCAAACTTTGAAAATTACACATTGCCTTGCAGATGGACCAGGTACTTCATGCTGTGTTAAGAGAGCCTGTCGTGTAGAATGTCCCTACAGAGCAGCGGTGGGAGGGCTGTGAGGGAGACAGGTGTTCACTTTGAAGACTGCGCATGTGAGTTACTATCATTAGGAAGAAGGAAAATGAAAATAAGACCAAACTCCTTTCCACTGACATTGATCTGACCTTCAGTTGGGTGTCCTGAGCACAATTTTCTAAGCAATATGGTGTTTATTATATTAAACAAATTACAAAAATAATACCTTTCACTATAATTGAGACTGATTCTGCTTTCATTCTCTTTGTAATTGGGTACTTTATTTATACATTTAAAATTATGAAAAAAAAATTAAGTGTACCCTGAAATCAGAGAATACTCAATTTACTTTATTATACATTGATTAATTCAATTCTGAGTTGCTTTACTAATTATTTGAACTTGTAAATAGAGAAAAAGTTTCACATTCAGAAAAAATGAATTTTCTACCAATTTTGGAGTCATTGTTTGCTTGAGTTGGCATGGGGCAAATTGCTGTAAACCTTTTTTTTTTTTTTTTTTTGCGGTACGCGGGCCCCTCACCGCCATGGCCCCTCCCGTTGCGGAGCACAGGCTCCGGACGCGCAGGCTCAGCGGCCATGACTCATGGGCCCAGCCGCTCCACGGCATGTGGGATCTTCCCGGACCTGGAAACCTTTGAAGTAAATCTTCAGAGTGATGAGTAGAGTTTTGCTTGCCAGTTCTCTCCAAAAATTAAATAAATAAATAAAAGTGAAATAAGTAGTTGGAGAATGGACATGAAGTGAAGGAAGATTTTTCCCAATAAAGATGCTTTGGATTTAGGGATTTGGTAGATACTGGTCTGGCCATATAACTCTTTTGAACTGGAATGTAAACAAGTTTTATTTTTTTAACCATAATTTTGCGTGATTAACTCTTTTTCAAGTCATGACTGAGTTATTTGATGGGGAAGATTTCTTTTTAATCGACTGTTTTTTAAAGCAGTTTTAATAAGTTCCCAGCAAATTTGAGTAAAAGGTACAGAGATTTCTCGTATACCTCCTGTCCCTACAAACGCACAGGCTCCCCCATTATCAGTATCCTCCATCGGCGTAGTACCTTTGATGAAACTACGGGACACATCATAATCATCCAGATTTCCTAGTTTACATCAGGGTTCACTATTGCTTTTGTACATTCTGTAGGTTGGACAAATAATATAACAACATTTATTCACCATTATAGTATCATACAAGGTAACTTCACTGCCCTAAAAGTCCTCAGTGTTCCACCTGTACATTCCTCTCCCCACCCTGCCCCCCTCCAACCTCTGACAATCTCTGATCCTTTTATTGTCTCTGTAGTTTTGTTTTCCAGAAGGTCATATTGTTGGAATGATACAGTATCCTTTTCAGATTGGCTTCTTTCACTTAGTAATAAGCATCTAAGTTTCCTCCGTGTTTTTTCATAGCTTGATTGTTCATTTTCATTTCTTCTTAGTATCGAATAATACTTCATTGGGTGTACCACAGTTTATCCATTAAATGACTGAAAGACACCTTGGTTGCTTCCAAGTTTTGGCAATTATGAATAAAGCTGCTATAAACATTAGTGTGCAGGGTTTTTGTGGACTTAAGTTTTCAATCCATTTGGGTAAATACCAGGGAGACCAATTGTTGGATTGTATGGTGAGAGTGTGTTTAGTTTTGTAAAAAACTGCAAAACTGTCTTCCAAAGTGGCTGCACCATTTTGCATTTCCACCAGCAATGAGATAGAGTTCCTGTTGCTCCAGGTCTTTGCCCACATTTGACATTGTCAGTGTTTCAGATTTTGGCCGTTTTAATAGGTATGTAGTGCTATCTCATTGTTTTAATTTGCATTTCCCTGATGACAAATGGTGTGGGTCATCTTTTTATATGCTTATTTGTCATCTGTATCTTTTTTGGTGAGGTGTTTGTTAAGATAATTGGACCGTTTTTTAATTGGGCTGTTTGTTTTCATATTGTTGAGTTTTAAGAGGTCTTTGTATAGTTTAGACAGCAGTTTTTATCAGATGTCTTTTGGAACTATTTTCTCCCTGTCCTGTGGCTTGTCTTCTCATTCTTTTGACAGTACTTTTGCATTGCAGAAGATTTTAATTTCAGGGAAGTCCATATTATCAATCATTTTCTTCCTGGATTATGCCTTTTGTGTTATATCTAAAAAGTCATTTTCATATCCAAGGCCATCTAGATTTTCTCCAGTGTTGTATTCTAGGAGTTTTATAGTTTTATGTTTTTTGTTGAGGTCTGTGATCCATTTTGAGTTAATTTTTATGAAGTGTATAAAGTTCTGTCCTTAGATTTTTCTTTTTTTGCACGTGGATATCAACTTGTTCCAGCACCACTTATTGAAAAGATTATCTTGCTCTATTGTATTGCCTCTGCTCCTTTGTCAGAGATCAGCTAACTGTATTTATGTCTATTTCTGAACTCTCTATTCTGTTCCATTAATTTGTCTATTCTTTCACCAATACCACACTCTTGATTGTTGTAGCTTTGTAATAAGTCTTGAAATGGGGTAGTGTCAGTCCTTCGACTTTGTTCTTCAATATTGTGCTGGCTATACTGGTTGTTTTTGTTTTGGGGTTTTTTTTTTGTTTTTTTTTTTTTTGCGCTTACATATAAACTTTAGAATCAGTTTGTCAATATCCACAAAATAACTTACTGAGTTTTTGACTGGGTTTGTGTTGAGTCTATAGATTAAGTTAGAAAAAAAAATGCTATCTTGAGAATATTGTCTTCCTATCCATGAAAATGGAATATCTCTCCATTCATTCAGTTCTTCTTTGATTCCTTTTATCAGAGACTTGTAATTTACTTCAAATATTTGTTGTACATATCTTGTTATTTTGGGTTTACCTAAATATTTCATTTTTTGGTGTGTTATGGTAAATGGTATTGTGTTTTTAATTTCAAATTCCAGTTGCTCATTGCTGGTATATAGGAAAGCAATTAACTTTCGTATATTAACCTTGTATCCTGCAACCTTTTTATAATTGCTTATTCCAGGAGGGTTTTTTTTGCTGATTCTTTTGGATTTTCTTTATAGACAGTCATGTCGTCTGTGAACAAAGACAGTTTTATTTCTTCCTACCCAGTCTGTGTATCTCTCATTTCCTTTCCTTGTCTCATTGTATTAGCTAGGACATTTGGTGTAATGTTGAAAAAGAGTGGTGAGAAGAGACATTCTTTCCTTGTTCCTTATCTTAGTGGGAAACCTTCTAGTTTCTCACCATTAAGTATGATTTAGCTGTAGTCTTTCTATAGATGTTCTTTTCAAGCTGATGATGGGGAGGACTTTTAATGTAATTTTTAAAATATGCTAAGTTAGATAAAGTATTAATGTTCTATTTTAAAGGTGTAAAGATTTTTTCTCTTATAATGAAAGAAATAGGTGCTTATTTTACCACTTTACAGCAATAGAAAGACTTACAAAGAAAAAACGAAAATCCCCATAAATCATACCTAATTTTTAGATCCAGAATGTTTTCTATTGATGTTCATGTATGCATATCTATTGGATTATCCATTCACCCACTCACCCATCAATTCATCCATCCATCATCTTTAGTGTCTGGTTCTCCCTCTCTTCTTTTTTTTTTTTTTTTTTTTTTGCGGTACGCGGGCCTCTCACTGTTGTGGCCTCTCCCGTTGCGGAGCACAGGCTCCGGACGTGCAGGCTCAGTGGCCATGGCTCACGGGCCCAGCCGCTCCGCGGCATGTGGGATCTTCCCAAACCGGGGCACAAACCCGTGTCCCCTGCATCAGCAGGTGGACTCTCAACCACTGCGCCACCACGGAAGCCCAATCCCTCTCTTCTTTATAAAAGCGTGCCTCTCTTTCACTGGAATAAACTAACGTTATGATTTTGCTATCTCTCTTGAGCTCTTTGTATTTGCTGCCATTTTTGGAACAGTTCTTCATTCTCTTTTCAGCTCCATGAGGTGCTACCCTTCACTTCTGCCAGTTACTGCCTTAAGCTAGTCACCCCAAGGGTGACCCCAATCCCATGGAGCTATCAGGTTGATGGGATAGAGGAATTTTACTTTCGCTTTCCCCTCTGTCCTTGCAGTCTCCCCCAAGACTGCCAAACTAGGCTACAACTATGTATATTATTGATTTTTCTACTCAGGTACTAACATGAAATAACTTTTTTCAGAAAGATTTGTGAATATATTCTTCTGAGGTTTTACAGGTCTTTAAAATTTTTTTTCCTTAATAATAATAATTTAGTTTACAGTAAAATTTTTGACTCACAATCCTCCCCCTCCCCCCAGAATTCAGAGTTGTTTTCAATTTTTTTTTCTGGTTATATCTCCCATAAGTTTTATTTCTCTATCTTTGTGCTTTGAATTTGGGGAGAATTTTGGCTGTCTTTTCATTAATTCAGTATGCAATTCTGTCCATTATGATATTCACTACTTAATTTTTTAATTTTAATTTTTGATATACTTTTTAATTCCTCCTTTGCCAAAAGAAGCCAGTTTTATTAATACTTTATTAGCACCACAAATCCATCTGTCTGTCTATTTATCGATCTCCCATTGTGATTTTCCTGTATCTCATTCTTGTTTACTAGGCAATATTTACTATGACTTCTCAGTTAGGTAATGTTTAGAGTGGCCAATTTTCTTCATGTATCTGGTGGTTTTTGCTTGTCTGCTTACCTTTACAAATAGAAATCTATGTTGATCATGTTGATAGCTTCCATGATTCCCCTCAGCACATACATAAATCGTCATTGAATCCCTCAGCAGGTGTCTCAGGATGGGAGTTCTGCTGTAATGAGGTGAAGTCCTGCACTTTTTAGCACACAGTCATGAGAAACACAGCAGACTCTTGCAGAAATAGATTTCTTCACACAAACTAAAATAATTTTGTCAAGGTGCTACTCCCTTGGTTTGCTTATTCTGCAACTATTATGTAGGATCTGCCCAGGCAAGTTATTTGTATATAGTAATGAACTCAGTGAAATTATTCCAATTTTACTCTTTCATGACTAAAAATGAAACCATTTAAAGCTTCGGGTTTTTTTTGTTTTTTCATTTTTCCCTAGAACATTCTTAGCTTTATCTCATAGCGTAGATATTCAGTGCTGATACGATCTATACAATTTGAACTACAGTGATATTGTTGACATTATTTACTAGATATCCTGCACTAGATACATGAACTTGCTTGGTTCAAGGGTGGTCAAGAGAAAGCTTTTTAAAAATAATTGGTTGCTTTTTAAAATTTATACTTTTGCTATTTGTGTGGTTATTAAATTGTGCTGAACAAATCTGATCCTTTCTATTTCTAAAGAATTATTGTTTCTTTAAAATGAGGTAGGTGAATGATAGTGTTTGAAAAGAGGATGCAGTCTCGATGTAAAGGGTATAGAGTTTTATGTGTGTGCACATGTGTATAAAAACAAATAGGCATACTTGAGATGGGTATTTTTATTGTTATTCAGATAGTTTATACCAGGGGTTGGCAAAGTACTGCCTGTTGGCCAAATCCAGCTGGCAGCTGTTTTATAAATAGTTTCTTAGATCACAGTCATGCCAGTTTGTTTACAAATTGTCTATGGGTGACTTCAGCACCATACAACAGCAGCAGAGTTGAGCATTTTCAGTAGAGACCATATAGCCACAAGGTCTAAAGTATTTACCATCTGGCCCTTTACAGAAAATATTTTCCAACTCCTACTGTATATCTGTGCATGATTGGTCTGTTTAATCTGTAAACAATGAAAAAAGTGTGTTAAATATTCCCATTCATGTTGTATATTTATCATTTCTTTTTATCATATTTAATTTTTGCTTAATACATTATTACCCTTTATTGCTTAACATATGCAAACATGAAGTCATAATTTCTGATTGTCCCATTAATAATTATAAAGTGGAGATTTATTTTTCATGATTCCTAATATTAGTGTTGAAACTGCTGCTCCTTTTTGTTTGCATTTGCATGCTATTTTTTGTTGTTGCTGTAGGTCTTGTTTCCTGCCAAGCTCCAAACATTGTAAGGTACTTTGTTTAGGTGTGTATCTATCACCTGGTGTGGTTAACCAGTTGTGGTTACCTATCACATGAATATGTGTAATGTTTAGATCAGTTTTCTTCCAGCCTGTAGCTTGTCTTTTCATCCTATTAACAGTGTTTCTTGCAGAATAGTGTTTTATATTTTAATAAAATCCAACTTACCATTCTCTTCTTTTACTTATCATGTTTTTGTTGTATCTGGGAAGTCACTGCCAATGCCGAGGTCATCTAGATTTTCTCCTATGTTGTCTTCTAGGAGTTGTATAGTTTTACATTTTACATGCAAGTCTATGATCCATTTTGAGTAAATTTTTGTGAAAGATGTAAGATCTGTGTATACATTCACTTTTTTGCATGTGGATGTCCAGTTCCAATGTCATTTGGAGACCGTCTTTTCTCCACTGAATTGCCTTTGCTCCTCTGTCAAAGATCAGTTGACTATAGTTGTGAATGTCTATTTCTGGGCTATTTTGTTCTGTTTATCTATTTGTTTATTCTTTTACCAATACTGCACTCTTGATTACTGTAGCTTTATAATAAGGCTATAGTACTTGGGTAATGTCAGTCCTCCAACTTTGTTCTTTTCCTTCAATCTTGTGTTGGTTAGGCTGGGTCTTCTGCCTCTCCATATAAACTTTAGAGACAGTTTGACAATATCCACACAATAACTTACTGGGATTTTGATTGAGTTTGTGTTGAAGTCCTTGCCCCTAGGCAGCAATTACTACCTTTGCCCTCCTCCCCTACTGCCCTGTATACATCCCCTCATCTGATGCAATTTTCCACACTTTTCTTCCCTCTCCAGATCTTCCATCGGGCACTCTGCAACTTCTGGACTGTTATCTGTCAGTGTTCTTATACTCAGAACCTCTTTTTCTGAACATTCCTTCTACTACTTTGAT
This sequence comes from Physeter macrocephalus, assembly GCF_002837175.3. Classification (NCBI taxonomy): domain Eukaryota; kingdom Metazoa; phylum Chordata; class Mammalia; order Artiodactyla; family Physeteridae; genus Physeter; species Physeter macrocephalus. Next base: position 35,547,745 of record NC_041225.1, read on the forward strand.
TGAAGTAAAATAAGGCTGCCCATGAGGACATTACTTTCTTTGCTGCTCTTTCAAAATTAAGCAGATTGTGGGTTTTTGTGATCTTGTTCCCTTCTCATCTGAGGGCCAGGAGTTTGGTTAGGTGTCCACTTGCTCCTCTTTGCTAGTTTCAGATCATTTACATCCTTCCTTGTCTTGGGGAGTGTGGACAGATCTCCTCCTCTTTTGAAGCTCTTATCATAAAGGTAGGACCTCTTCTTTCCCCCTGGTTTCTGTCTTCTATGAAAGAACTTGTCTTTTCTTCATTTCTTTTTACCTCTAGGACCATAGTCTTTCTATCTCAATTCCTGTTGTCAGGGACCTCAGCATCTACATGAATTAATCATCCAACAGTCTCTCAGTTTGTTCTCTCTCCAACTCCAGTAATTTATTTGCACCCCAGTCAGAAGTTTTAATCCAGAATTTATCATCATCTAAGACTAGATAACTTCTGAAATTATAACAGTAAACATCTTAATTTCCATCTATAAATTCCTATTTTTCTTGCCTTTAAGAACCCGCATTTATCCCTGTGCTTTTTTTTTTTTTTTTTAACCTCATCAGGGATTCAAGCCAATGACGCTATCACTTTCTCACTGCTAATGAATCTCCCACTTTTCAGCTGTTTGGTCATGAATTGCTTGATTCATTATCATCATTATTAATCTCTTAAAAATTCTGTCATTTTCTTTGTCTTTATCTTCCTCCCTTTTACTCATCCTAGATGAAAATTTTGATCCATATCTTCAAGATCTGCACCTGAGCAGATCTGACTCTGGCTGAGGAAAATCACACACATGTGCTAACAAGTTTTATTTTCCCTACATGATCATTAAGTTGAAAGGAGAATTGCCTAGGAGTCCTTCCATGTGTCTCTAATATTTCTTTTTGTCATGGTCCAAAACGACTATCTCAGAGCTAATTCTCTTCTCAAACCATCTCTTCCTCACTCTCAGCTGATGACCTAGCTTCACATTTCAAACCGAAAATTGAAGTCATCAGATGTGAATCGCTTTATCTTTTTTGGTATGGGTGCCCTCTTAATATATACTAGGTGACAGCTAGTATTCCTCTCTCAGGTGTAGATGTCTAGGATCAAAAATTTTAAAACTAAGACATGCCTCCATTCACTACTTCCAAGCTGCTTATGTGTTCCATTAACATTCTTTTTGAAATAAGTTTCTGAGAAAGGGGAAAGGAAGTTGCACTTCCCTTGTACCAATGGTTGCTGCAAATGTTCCAGACTCTCCGTTTAGGAATCTTTTGCCAAAGGAACAGATTTGGACATGGGAGTAATTACAACACAAGAAGCCAAAAAGCACCTGCATGCATGGATAAGACCTGACCCCTGGGGTAGGATGCGGCTTAAGGTCTGCACTGTCTTTGTGTGAAGCTTTCTTCTTTACCCACCGCAATATACTACACATCAACCCAGTGTCTTTGCAGACTCATATCTCCTACCAAGACTGGCCTTCAGTCATAATGACAGCAGAACTGGGCAACTTCTGGCCTCCAGTGATGATTGGAAGACACTCTTCCAGCTGACTTCCCCAAATCTATTGGGAGAAACAGCCACCCGGATTGGGGAAGACTAATGGTCTTCACACCACCAGTCCTGTATAAACTTGCACCGTCGGTTTTTTCTATTTTCAATGGAGAAAGCATCTCTCTACCTTTTAATGACTCCACAATTAGATTCCTTTCCTTCTTCCTCTTCAACAGCCTTCATCTTTGGCTAGTCACTCTCTACTGCATCATTAAAAGAATACTTATATATATATAAGTATATACATATACATATATATATAAAACTGAATCACTTTGCTGTACACCTAAAACTAACACAACATTGTAAATCAACTATATTTCAATTAAAAAAAAAACTCTTAGCTTCTCTAGTGAATCTTTCCCAATGTCTTAGGAGCATCCTTTAGCCTTTTATATCTGAAAAACAAAAAGAAAAATAATCCCTTGACTCTGTCTCCCACAGGTTTACTCCATTAACTGTCCCATTTCTTGGTTCTCTGTTAGTAAACTTTTCAAGAGCCATTCTCTCCATTTTTCTTCCATTCTTTAACGGTCACTGAGAGCTCTGTGTGTGTGTTAATTTTGAAGAGTTAGAAAAAAATTCAGAAGGAAATGCCAATACCCAACAACAAGAATTAATAAAAATATTTTATCCTGTAAGCTCCAGTCATACAATGCCTGGGGGGAAACTTCCTTTGTTACCAAACTGGATTATTAAGTCTCCCTCTCCAAAGGAAGCTTCTATCTTGATTTGGGTGTACGCTTCCACACCACTTTTTAGGTGTGCCTTTTATCCCCTCTTATTTTGCCTTAATGCTGTCATGTTGTATATGTCACTCCACAGTTAATTATTTGATTTAGCACATCCATCACCTCATATAATTATTATTTATTCTTTTGGTGGTGTAAATGCTAAAGTTCTACTCTCTTAGTATGTGAATTTTTCTATAGCGTAAACCAAGGAGCAGGATTGCTATGTAGTAGGATATGTTCATTTCAATTTCACTAGGTTTCTGATTGCTCTCTCAATTCATTTTATAAATTAATATTCATACTACAGAGAGTATGAAAGATTTGGTTTGCCCTCATCTTGGCTAACACTTTGTAATATCAGACTTATCGAGTTTTGCCAATCATCTGATACCTGTGCATAAGCCTCTCCTTGTTTCACTTCCTACTTTCCTGCGAGGTTACATGGTTTTATATATTTATTGGCTGCGCCTCTGGGATTGTCTGTTCATTCAATTAACTCTTTTGTTCATTTTTTTCTGTTGAATTATTTTTCTTTTAAATATTGATTTTTATGTTTAATGGAAATATTCTCTCCAAATGTGGCCCTTTTCAAACTTTGTATATGATATCTTTATATTACAGAAATTTAAAATTCTGATATAATCAGAATTATTGATCTTTTCTGATTTTCAATCTGTCTTAGTTAAGAAATGCTTACATTTTTAGATGTCCTAAAGACATTTCTTCTACACTTTTTTAAGAGTATTACAAGTTTTATTTATTTATTTTCCACAATTTATTTTTTTAATTTTTTTCTTTTTTTCTTTTGGCTATGCCACATGGCTGTAGGATCTCAGTTCCCTGAGCAGGGATTGAACCCATGCACCCTGCAGTGGAAGTGCACTGGACCACCAGGGAATTCCCTACAAGTTTGATTTTATAAATTAGATATTTTATGCACTTGCAATTTATTTTTTGTATGATGTGAAGTATTGCTTTAGATTGTATTTTCCATAAGGAAAGCTAACTGCGTCACTGTACCTTTTATCGAAGAGTCCGTCATTGCACAGGATTTGTATGCCATGCACACCAGGTACTGGTTTCCGCATGTTCCTGAATGACTTTCTTGTCTCTCTGATTGATTCCCTTTACCTGTCAACTTCTAAGCCTCTGCCTTAATGTTTTAATTACCATAGTTTATAAAGTCTTAAGTCTAATAGGGCAAGCTATCTTGGTTCTTTTTTATTTTTTATAATCATTTTGGAAAATATTAGATAATAGCTTTTCCCAGTAATTTCAGAAGTGGTTTACTTAGTGACATGAAAAATCACGTTGAGATTTTGATTTAAATAGTCTTGAATATATGGATTATTTCTTGGGAGAACTGACCACTTTCGGATAGTGAGGTTTCCTATCTGTAAACAAATTATACATGCTCATCTGCTTGTTTAGATAAATCTTTTTTTATCTCCTTCAACAGCGTTTTATAACTTTCTTAATGTGGATATTATACATTTCTGTTAGGTTTCTTTCCATATGCCTTATAATTTAAGTTGCTGTTGCGAATAATATCTTTTTCTATAAAATAAATTGTTGGTGTATAGGATTGACATTTATCTTTGAATGTGGATCTTGAATTCAAATTTTATCAGTTTTTGGATTTTCTATGTAAATTATCACAATATTCTGCAGTAATTAATATCTTTTCTGGTTCTGCAGAACTCTTTGTGAGATGGTTGTCATGCTTCTTAACAGCATGCAATGTTGTTGTTTCCTGAAATGTCAAAGTGTGCAGAAGGATGTTTACTGGTGCTGAGTAGCCTGAGGATGGACTCTTAGAATGGGCACAAAGTGTGAAGATATTTGTTTCTTGTCACTGCTTAACCCAGGGCATCTACTGCAAAAGAAATGGGCACGGTGACCCTTTGTGTGAATGTTGGTTACTCTCTTGTGCCAGCCACGTTAGTACTTGCTCACTGGGCCTGGGAGTCAATGATTGTTGGTATTTTCTGTCCCCTTTATGGGGGGAGGGTGAGAGTGTATTTGTTTCTTTGAAGGATAGTTTTATAGGAAAAAGTATAAAATCGTATGGGTATTACATGGAAGTTCAAATATGTGTATAAAGGTATGTATGGAAATTGACTAGACTCCCAGCTTTGCCTCCCATATTCATAATGCTGTAGGAACGATCTTTAGATATAGACCCCGTCATTCCTCTGCAGAACATCTTCCACCAATGACTTTCCATTGTTCTTCAGTAAATCCACATGCTTGACCAAGGGACCACAAGGCTCTGCCTGATCTGATCCCCACTACTCTGTACCCACCTTAGCACAATGCCTGGTTTACCTTGGGTGTGTTTGGGTGTACACAGTGGTCATGGAGCAGTAGATGGAGGCTGTGCATGGGCTCAACAACATGCATTTCCCCTCTCCAAGGATGTCACGGCTACTTCCAGTGCTGATGGCCTTACTTTCCAACAGCAGAGACCAATAACGAGCCCGGATGAGCGACACCATTCCCTAGGAGAACCAGCCAGGAACCTGGCAACAGCTTGATGATAGTGGACTTCATCAAGCAGGGAGTGGCTATTATTTTTCATCCCTGGAATAATCATATACTTTGGATATGGAGTTGCCTCCCCTGCCCCACCTGACTGCTATTGGTATGCCAGCCTAACCAACCCTGAACGCACAGAAAACCTTCTTCTCTGACCTGGTATTCCGTACAATATTGCTTGTGACCAAGGTACTCAGTTAAAGCATAAAAAAAATTCTGTCGGTGGGCTCTCACAAAATTCTCTGCTTTTTCCATATATCCTATCACCCCAAAATCATCTGGCCTGACACACATGGAATGGACCATTAAATCCCCAGTTCCACTGGTAATTGTGACACAACATTCCCAAGGTTGCAGTATATGGTTTGAATCAGCCATCAGTCTACGGCTTTAGTTCTCCAACAGCAAGAAACATGGACCTAGGAATGAAGTGGGAGAAGGGGAAGTGATCCCTTTCTCTATTTGCTGTATTTTTTGATACCACTTCTTAACAGTTTTGAACTCTTCTGGAAATGCTTCCAACAAGGGACTAGTTTAAAAGTTGAGATTGCCCCCGGCCATTTTATTTATTTATTTATTTATTTATTTTACTTTATTTTTTTAAAAACCATCTTTAATGTTCTTTTATTTATATCCTCCCAGTAACTCAAATATATCATGCCACATAGTGTCATATTGAACCATGTGTTTTAATTTACAATGCTGTTCTGAGCTTCAGAAATGTCCATTTCATTTTGCCCCTTGGCAAAATGGGCTTCAGAGCACACAAATTTAGGTGATACTTTATGACAGCATCATTTGAACACAGTACTGGCTACCTGGAAAGAAAAGTCTTAAACCTCCTCCCCATGGAGCCTCAGGGATTTGTGAGGGCACCCAGTATCAAAACAGAGTCTCTAAGCACTTGGTGGAGGTTTGCTTAGCTGTTCCTTTTCATTAACCCCCTGGCCATTTTAAACTCCAGCTGTCAGCAAGCCAGTGGATCACAAACTGGCTGGGAATGATTGATTTTGTTTACCAAGGAAGGATTGATTTTTTGTGATCTAATTAGGTTAAGAAGGACTTTGGTTAGAACTGGAGGCTTCCTTGGTGTGCCACTTAGTACTCTCATATATAATGGTAAAATTAATGAAAAATTACAAATAACCCCAAATCAGGACCATTGTTTCTTGTGTTTTGTTTTTCAGGGGTTTTGGGGATCATTTCTGCTGGCTGGCTTTTCTTTTTTTTTTTTGAAGTATAGTTGATTTACAACATAGCATTAATTTCTGCTGTACAGCAAAGTGATTCAGTTATACATATATATGTTCTTTTTTTAGTATTCTTTTCCATTATGGTTTATCATAGGATACTGAATAGAGTTCTCTGTGCTATACAGGAGGACCTTGTTGTTTATCCATTCTGTATATAATAGCTTACATCTGCTAACCCCAGCCTCTCACTCCATCCCTCCCTCAACTCCCTCCCCCTTAGCAACCACATATCTGTTCTCTGTGTCTGTGAGTCTGCTTCTGTTTTGTAGATAGGTTCATTTGTGTCACATACTAGATTCCACATATAAGTGATATCATATGGTATTTGTCTTTCTCTTTCTGATTTACTTTACGTAGTGTCATAATCTCTAGTTGCATCCATGTTGCTGCAAATGGCATTATTTCATTCTTTTTCATGGCCGAGTAGTATTCCATAATATATATATACCACATCTTCATTATCCCTTCATCTGTCAATGGACACATGTTGTTTCCATGTCTTGGCTATTGTGAATAGTGCTGCTATGAACACAGGGGTGCATTTATCTTTTTGAATTACAGTTTTGTCTGGATATATGCCCAGGAGTGGGATCACTGGATCATATGGTAATTTTATTTTACATTTTCTGAGGAATCTCCATACTGTTTTCCATAGTGGCTGTACCAACTTACATTCCCACCCACAATGTAGGAGTGTTCCCTTTTCTCCATATCCTCTCCGGCATTTGTTGTTTGTAGATTTTTTAATGATGGCCATTCTGACTGGTGTGAGGTGGTACCTCACTGTAGTTTTGATTTGCATTTCTCTAACAATTGGAGATGTTGAGCATCTTTTCATGTGCCTATTGGGCATTTGTATTTCTTCTTTGGAGAAATGTCTAGTTAGGTCTTATGTCTATTTTGGGGGGGTTGTTTGTTTTTTTGTTGTTGAGGACCATTGTGATTTAAGATCTTTCAGGTAACCAGGTGAGGAGCTAGGTGAGGACAAAGGGTATGTGGAATTTATAGTGAAAGAAAGAAATTATAGACATCAACTAAGATTTCATGACTAGTTACTATGAAGAGAACTGCAGCAACTTTGCATATTTTCTTTCTTGCTTGTTGTATAGGTATGTGTAATATATAGCTGTGTATACTCCCTTACATGTAAATATAGACACATTTATAAATATTAATCACTTTCCTCTCTCTTCCTTCCCCCTATTGTGTTTTATTAAAATTTTTGGTGATGCAGTGTTTATTGCAGCTCTATTTACAATAGCATGGTTCTGAAGAACATAAGGGCAGGACAGGAATAAAGATGCAGACGTAGAGAATGGACTTGAGGACACGGGGAGGGGGAAGGGCAAGCTGGGACAAAGTGAGAGAGTTGCATGGACTTATATATACTACCAAATATAAAACAGATAGCTAGTGGGAAGCAGCCGCATAGCACAGGGAGATCAGCTGGGTGCTTTGTGACCACCTAGAAGGGTGGGATACGCAAGAGGGAGGACATATCGGGATATATTTATAGCTGATTCACTTTATTATAAAGGAGAAACTAACACACCATTGTAAAGCAGTTACACTCCAATAAAGATGTTAAAAAAGAAAAAAGGCTTTTTGGTGATGGTTTACAATTTAGTTTTTAGACTATAAGATGTTCAGGTGGGACTTTGAGGTGTAAATAACATTGCCCAGAGGTGGATATTCTGACTGTTGCTCAGATTGGAAATCAATGGTTGTTGGTATTTTCTCTCTCCTCTTTATGGGGAGAGGGTGAGAGTGTATTTGTTTCTTTGAAGGACAGTTTTATAGGGAAAAATATAAAATTCTTAGGGATATTACATGGAAGTTCAAATATGTATATAAAGGTATGTATGGAAGTTGAGCAGATTCTCAGCTTTGCCTCCCATATTCATATGCTGTAGGAATGATCTTTAGATATAGACCCCATCATTCCTATGCAAATCATCTGCCACCAATGACTTCCCATTGTTTTTCAGTAAATCCCAATTCCTGATCAAGGGACCACAAGGCTCTGCCTGATCTGATTCCCACTACTCTGCTCCGTACCCCCCTTAGCACAATACCTGGTTTACTTTGGGTGCTTGGATACTGATGAAGTGAAAATCCCACAACCCTCAGGTCTTTGGAAGTATCTTCCTGGGAAAGCTATAGGACACTGCATCCTTCCATCTTTGAGGGCCCTCGAGCAGAATATTATCCAGTGCTGCTCTAGGACACTGAGGATCTCTTGTATTTGCGCCAGCCTCGTCTGTATGTTCTGACCTTATCTACCCTAAAAGTAACTGCTCATTGAAAACAAAAAACGCATCGATAGGATTGAGATGGGGGCATCCTGTCACCCACTTTCCCCACAGCATCATCTAACTGTTCCTGCCTACTTCTTCCTTAAGAGAATAAACTCTTACCAGCAAACATTCTTTTCCATACATCCTAGGTCACGAAACCTGTCTCACTCTCTTATAAATAGGCCCCCACAAGACACTGCACCATAAAACAAAACAAAACATAACCCTTTACTGAATAAGTTTTAAATTTGGAGCAATTTGGCTGAGGCCTAAATCTCCTCTTGTGGCTTCTTACTTGCTCTCTGCTCCCCTAAGGTACTCTCTGAAACTGCTACACTAATGTGGACATTGTCAGATTTTGGTTCTGAGGCCACCACCAGGGACTGGGAGGATCCTGCCAAGTCCTCAGGTTCTGTTATCCAATCCAAAAACATAAGCCCTTTTGTGAATAATTAAGAGTCCACGTCAATGGCCATTCATTTTACTTAAAACAAGTAAATTGCAAATAATCTATTGAGCGAATACAAACGCTATTTCCATACCAGAAGTAATGTCTTTGAGTCTTACGAGGGCTCTAAATTCAGTATTCTACCAAGAAATCTGCTCCCCACGCCTGGCAAAGTCGGACAGTTCTTGTAGCACAAGTGTGCTCACCAGTCATTGAAGTTCCTACGTGTTGTGTCAGGTACAAAGCATCAAGACTGTTATGAGTTAGTGGTGCTTTTTAATTACTGCTATTCTTGCTTTTAAATTAAACATGGCTGTTAATTGACCACTGTTACTGTCAACGTTGCAGGTGGTTTGATTAACTCTATAAAGTATGGTGATACACATTTAAAAACAATAATATGGTTTTCCAGGGGCTTCCGTGGTGGCGCAGTGGTTGCGCGTCCGCCTGCCGGTGCAGGGGAGCCGGGTTCGCGGCCCGGTCTGGGAGGATCCCACGTGCCGCGGAGCGGCTGGGCCCGTGAGCCGTGGCCGCTGGGCCTGCGCGTCCGGAGCCTGTGCTCCGCGACGGGAGAGGCCGCAGCAGAGGGAGGCCCGCATACCACAAAACAAACAAACAAACAAAAAAAACAATAATATGGTTTTCCAGTTGTCTAATGACGAGATTTTAAAACTCTGTTTTCACTGTGGTTCATTCAATCACAAAAGATTTCCCTGAGCACCTGTCTTGGGTCAGTCCTGTTCTGAGTGTGGGAATACAGCCCTGAGGAAAGCAGGCCAAAGACACTGTCCTCATGGCTTGTACACGGCTCATCCATACCCTATTGTTAAAGCAAATGTGTGACAGTCTCTCTTCTAAGGTTTGCTTTTATTTTGACTTCGTTTCGATACCTGAGTTTGTTACCAAACATAAGTTCGTGTGCCCGATGTACAGGGAGGCCAAACAAATGGAAAAGCTGGAGTTGGGAACAGAGAGAAAGGTTTATGGCATGGCCGAACAAGGAGAGGCTCATGCCCCCACAAACCCCAAACTCCCAACGGGTTTCAGCAAAGCATTTTTTTTTTTTTTTTTTTTTTTTTTTTTTTTTTTTTTTGCGGTACGCGGGCCTCTCAGTGTTGTGGCCTCTCCCGTCGCGG
>NC_041225.1:35557932-35565221 GCF_002837175.3 Physeter macrocephalus
CTGCATCGGCAGGCGGACTCTCAACCACTGCGCCACCAGGGAAGCCCCAGCAGCAGAGCATTTTTAAAGGCAGGGTGAAGGAGGGGCGTCCCAGGGGATATGATCAACTCGTGTACAGTTCTCCAATTGGCTGATGGTGATCAAATCCTTAGGCACCAGGAGGTCTAGGGGCTACTTGCTTATGATCATCAAGTAGTTAATTTCTTCCATTTAGTGGTGGTTTTGGCATCTGAAAAACTAAGGAAATATGCATCAGATACTATTATCTAGGTACTTCAGAGGGGAGCTAAAGCAAAGGATTTGAGGGAGCGGGCTGTTCTGGGAAGGCCCCACAGGGTCCTGCTTGGATACTGGTTCTTTTTCAACTGGATAAAAGGATGGTGTAAGTGATGTCCTGGAATTTTTCTCATCAAAGTGAAATACAATCAAAACAGTTTGACACTTCAGCACTAAATGATGTCCAAGTTCCTGTGGTTCCCTTCTTCAGGGATATTGCTCAGGGCACTCTGTTTTGGATAAGATACTAAAACATCATTCTTTCAATGGTCTCAAACTAAACCCTACAAAATCCTGCTTTACTACCTGCCTAAATCTACTAATTTGTATCCAGAGTTCCCTCCATAAATTTAATGAATTCAGCATAGCCATTACGTGGCCCTATGCCAGCAACTGAACTTCTTAGACTCCCCCTTAAGCCTGCACCACCTCCCTCTCTCCAGGACCAAGCTGGGCTTTTGTTTCCTGCTGGGTACTTTAGCTAAAGCCTCCCTGCATGTTTTCTGGGCAGTGAATACAATTCCAGTATAGGCAAACCAGCTCCTGGTTGAGCAAATGTGGGTTGCATAGCATGGGAACAGGCTTTATAATCATTACATTCATTGGTCTGAGCTGAACCTCTTATGGGAAATTGTAATGAGGCTGTCTGAGTCACTGCTACTCTCCAAATAACAGATACGTCTTACACATGAAGAGAAGAGAGAGGTGTTTCCAAAACCACCCCATTGTTTTGTGTATGAGTATGTGTGTTTCAATTCCCAGAATCCGTTTATATTGACTTAGGTGTCATCCCAGGGAAAGAGCACAAGCTTTTAGGCTGGTCATACCTGCTTTCTATCAAGGATCCAACTCCTCCTGGCTGTTTGATGGGAGGCATTTTTACTCCATCTTCTTTGTCATGTGTAAAGTGAGAAAACTTATGTCTACGTTGTAGATTTTAAAGTTAAAATCTACAACATAGACATACATGTAGACATATAAACTAGTAAAATTACTAGCACTGAATTGGCACTTAGTAGATACTCAAAACGTATATTAAGTATCCAGTAAGGAGTAGTGCCCTGCCCCTTCATTTCTGAATTTGAGGAAGCTTCGAATTTAAATGGAGCAGCATTTAAATGTCTTTGAATGTGTGTGTATTTATGCCACATCAGGCAGTGAGAAATGGAAGGATCCTCACAGATTGGCCAGTCTCATGGTTTAATTTGTTTAATGTACAAAATATTTTCTTTAAGTAAAAGCTCATTTGGTATCCCTGATATGAATAGATGAAAGAGGAACTTTGCTAGTTGTAACAGGAGAGAAAGCCTGGAATTCCGTCTCCCCTCAGATTTGAGCCAGAAGGTCTTCAGTGAACTTCTTTGACTCCATGAAGTCTAATTTGAAAGCTTCTAACCACATTGTCGATTGTAGACAGAAGACTTTCCCAAGATCACCAGCTAGCATTAGCATCTAGGTGGGCAACTCTGGGCCAAAGTTTTTATGTTCGGCTTACCTATTTCTTTCAATGAATAAACATTTATTAAGGACGGACCATTGCGCGAAGTACTGTGCCACGTTTTACAATAGTTAAATGTAATAAAGTCTCAGGCCTGCTCTTGAGCCCATGAACTAAAAGGGAAGTAGTTGACCACAGCCTCAAATAAATTCAAGGTGGAATCCAAGACATTCTGATAGAGAGAGCACAAAATACCATGGAGAAGTGAAAAGGGGAGTGATTTGTGATTGTTGACCCATGAAGTTGTGGAGGCCAAGAGTAATTGCTTCTAAAGAGAGCCTTTAAAGAATGGAATAATCACCAGGCCGAAATACAGAGAGAACGTGCCAAGAGAAAGATAGAGGAGGCACAAAGGCATAGAATCAGGAAAGCATCTTCTAGGAATAATGAATGTTTCTAGTTTGCTGGACCATAATTACACAAGGGGAAGTGGCGAGGCCTAAGAATCTTATTTTAATTTTGTTCAATATTATGTAGGGGTCTTGAATGCCCAGCCAAGAGGCTTGGACTTGATCCCGCAGGCAGTGAAGAGCCATTGAGAGATTGTGAGGATTTGAAGGAAATATTTGGAGCTATGTTTCAGGAAGATTGTTCTGATGCTAATTTGGAGCAAAATCTGCATTTAACAACCTAAAAATAATTTTGATGACTCTGTTATTTTAATGCATCTATCCTAAGGAGTTAAATTCTCAGCAGTTCATACTTCCTGTTCTCTCTTCCACCTAATCACTAAGGATGTATTTTTTTAAAAGTCGGGGGAGAAGAGAAATACACTACTATTTATTGAGTACTTCCTACCTAATAAATGGTATTCATTCTTCACATCTGTGATCTCTCAATGTGGGACTTATACCCCTGGTGTTCACACAAGGAAACTAGTAATGAAATACCTTGTCCAAGTCACACAGTGAATAAGGGATAAAGGTGAGAGCCTGACTCAGGTCTGTAGACTCTAAAATGTGTACTGCTGCTCTCTATGAGTCTCTAGAACAGAATCACAGCTGCCTCAAGCAGTGTCTGGAAGCTAAGAGTGACCTAGAGGCAGGGCACAGATTTTCTCTTCAGAAGGAAAGTGTTTCTTTAACAGAATTCCCAACAGCATTAGTCACTGAAGATTCACTCCCTTCAAATCCTGTTGTGAGGTTGCATTAAGACCTGGGAACTTGTGCAAGGCCCTGATGATAACAAGCAAAATAAATGGAGCTAAAATCAGGGGAGGCTTGGGGAAAAAGACAAAATTTGCTGTTACTTGAGTCTGGGCCACAGGGTCTTCTGCTGACATGGTCTGAATGCGTCTGTTCAGGGAAGAGTTCACCCATGTGCAAGGAGGAAGTTCGCTTGGACTTACGTCCAGGAAAAGAGAAACATACAAATTCACGATCCATTGTCTCTTCTTCCTCATCTTATTCACCTCTCTTGCAAACAAAATTTCACCTGTATAGATGACTCGAAACACTGAAATGGAAAATTCTTCACCCCATATAGAATACTCTCACTATATTAGCGTGGAATAGTCATGAGACCAGGAGCTATCTATTTTGATTGCCTGAGTTCAAATATAGGTTCTCATACTTGTTAGATGATTTGGGGCTTATTCATAAACTTCGTTAGTCCTCAGTTTCCTCATCTGTGAAATGGAATGCTAAAACTTTACCTCATAGAGTAGAATAAGTTAATACATGTAAAAGCACTGAAAACAATGGCAGGCACATAGTATGCACTACATAATAAAAACTTTGCTATTGTTTTAATATTATTATTGCCACTAATGATGTTATGATAATGATGATATATTCTCCTGCCTAGAACACTACTGTACAAAATAGATACTAAATGATACTTGTTGAGTGAATAAATGGAGTAATGAAAATTCTACCAAAGTAATTTCTACCAGAAATTTAATTAATTATTATCAAAATAATATCAAGCCACAAAGATCTCAGGATTGACTGTTCACTGAGGCAAAGATAAGCATTCAGTATATTAGGATTCTTGGTACTCAAGAGGACAGGTGATTAGGGATTCATATTCTTTAGACCTTTAAGTATAGAGGACCTAAATAAAAAGTGATGTTTGGGGTAAACACCACAAATAATGTTGCATTCTGTACAACACCTGAAGATTTCCTATGATGACCAAAAATATATATATATATATATACCCATATTAAAAATATATATATGATATATATATAAATATATATATAACTGATTTAGCACTGTTAGCAACAAAATTCTTTATGGTGCAAAATTTTATTTTATTTTTTTATTGGAGTATAGTTGATTTACAATGTTGTGTTACTTTGTGCTGCTCTACAGCAAAGTGAATCAGTTATACATATACACATATCCACACTTTTTTAGGTTCTTTTCCCATATAGGTCATTACAGAGTGTTGAATAGAGTTCCCTGTGCTCTACAGTATACCCTTATTAGTTATATATTTTATATATAGTAGTGTGTATATGTCAATCCCAATCACCCAATTTATCCCTCCCCCCTGTTTTCCCCCAGTAACCATAAGATTGTTTTCTACATCTTTAACTCTATTTCTATTTTGTAAATAAGTTCATTTGTACCATTTATTAGATTCCACATATAAGCAATATCATATGATATTTGTCCTTCTCTGTCTGACTGACTTCACTCAGTATGACAATCTCTAGGTCCATCCGTGTTGCTGCAAATGGTATTATTTTGTTCTTTTTTCCACATCTTCTTTATCCATTCCTATGTTGATGGACATTTAGGTTGCTTCTGTGCCCTGGCTATTGTAAACAGTGTTGCAGTGAATATTGGGGTGCATGTATCTTTTTGAATTATGGTTTTCTCTGGGTATATGCCCAGGAGTGGGATTGCTGGATCATATGGTAGCTCTCATTTTTAGTTTTTTGAGGAACCTTCATACTGTTCTCCATAGTGACTGTACCAATTTACATTCCCACCAGCAGTGTAGAAGGGTTCCCTTTTCTCCACACCCTCTCCAGCATTTATTGTTTATAGATTTTTTGATGACAGCCATTCTGACCAGTGTGAGGTGATACCTCATTGTACTTTTGATTTGCATTTCTCTAATAGTTAGCAATGCTGAGCATCTTTTTGCCCATCTGTATGTCTTCTTTGGAGAAAAGTCTATTTAGGTCTTCCACCCATTTTTTGATTTTTATTTCCATTACTCTAGGAGGTGGGTCAAAAAAGATCTTGCTACAATTTATGTCAGAGAGAGAGTGTTCTGCCTATGTTTTCCTCTAAGAGTTTTATAGTATCTGGCCTTATATTTAGCTCTTTAATCCATTTTGAATTTCATTTTTTTTAAACATCTTTATTGGAGTATAATTGCTTTACATTGTTGTGTTAGTTTCTGCTGTATAACAAAGTGAATCAGCTATATGTATACATATATCCCCATATCCCCTCCCTCTTGCATCTTCCTCCCACCCTCCCTATCCCACCCCTCTAGGTGGTCACAAAGCACTGAGCTGATCTCTCTGTGCTATGAGGCTGCTTCCCACTAGCTATCTATTTTACATTTGGAGATGAATATATGTCAGTGCCACTCTCTCACTGTGTCCCAGATTACCCTTCCCCCTCCCCGTGTCCTCAAGTCCATTCTCTATTTTTGGTGTTAGGGAGTGTTCTAATTTCATTCTTTTACAGGTAGCTATTCAGTTTTCTGAGCACCATTTATTGAATAGACTGTCTTTTCTCCACTTTGTATTCTTGCCTTCTTTGTCATAGATTAGTTGACCATGGGTACATGGGTTTATCTCTGGACTTTCTATCCTGTTCCATTGATCTATATTTCTGTTTTTGTGCCAGTATCATACTGTCTTGAGTACTGTAGCTTTGTAGCAATAGTATAGTCTGAAGTCAGGGACCCTGATTCCTCCAGCTCCATTTTTTCTTTCTCAAGATTGCTTTGGCTATTCAGGGACTTTGTGTTTCCATACAAATTGTAAAAATTTTTGTTCTAATTCTGTGAAAAATGCCATTGGTAATTTCATAGGGATTGCATTGAATCTGTAGATTGCTTTGGGTAGTATAGTCATCTTGATAATACTGATTCTTCCGATCCAAGAACATGGTATATCTCTCCATCTGTTTATGTCATCTTTGATTTCTTTCATCAGTATCTTACAATTTTCTGAGTACAGGTCTCTTGCCTCCTAAGGTAGGTTTATTCCTAGGTATTTTATTCTTTTTGATGTGATGGTAAATGGGATTGTTTCCTTAATTTTTTCTGATCTTTTGTTGTTAGTCTTTAGGAATGCAAGAGATTTCTGTGCATTAATTTTGTATCCTGCAACTTTAACAAATTCATTGATAAGATCTAGTAGTTTTCTGGCAGCATCTTTAGGATTTTCTATGTATAGTATCATGTCATCTGCAAACAGTGACAGCTTTATTTCTTCTTTTCCAATTTGGATTCCTTTTATTTCTTTTTCTTCTCTGATTGCTGTGGCTAGAACTTCCAAAACTATGTTGAATAAGCGTGGTGAGAGTGGACGTCCTTGTCTTGTTCCTGACCTTAGAGGAAATGCTTTCAGTTTTTCACCATTGAGAATGATGTTTGCTGTGGGTTTGTCATATATGACCTTTATTATGTTGTAGGTTCCCTCTGTGCCCTCTTTCTGGAGAGTTTTGATCATAAATGGGTGTTGAATTTTGTCAAAAGCTTTTTCTGCATCTATTGAGATGATCATATGGTTTTTATCCTTCAATTTGTTAATATGGTTTATCACATTGATTGATTTGAGTATATTGAAGAACCCTTACATCCCTGGGATAAATCCCACTTGATCATGGTATTTGATCCTTTTAATGTGTTGTTGAATTCAGTTTGCTAGTATTTTTGTTGGGGATTTTTGTGTTTATGTTCATCAGTGATGTTGTCCTGTAATTTTCTTTTTTTGTGATATCTTTGTCTGGTTTTGGTTATCAAGGTAATGGTGGCCTTGTAGAATGAGACTGGGAGTGTTCCTTCCTCTATATTTTTGTGGTATCAGTTTTAACTTCTTTTTCATTTCTAATTTTATTGATATGAGTCCTCTCACTTTTTTCCTTCATGAGTCTGGCCAAAGGTTTATCAATTTTGTTTATCTTCTCAAAGAACCAGCTTTTAATTTCATTGATCTTTGCTATTGTTTTCTTTGTCTCTATTTCATTGATTTCTGCTCTGATCTTTGTGATTTATTTCCTTCGACTAACTTTGGGTTTTGTTTGTTCTTTTGCTGTTTGCTTAAGGTGTAAAGCTAGGTTGTTTGAGATTTTTCTTGTTTCTTGAGGTAAGATTGTATTGCTATAAACTTCCCTCTTAGAACTGCTTTTGCTGCATCCCATATGCTTTGGGTCATCGTGTCTCCATTGTCATTTGTTTCTAGGTATTTTTTGATTTCTTCTTTGATTTCTTCAGTGATCACTTCGTTATTAAGTAGTGTATTGTTTAGCCTCCATGTGTTTGTATTTTTTACAGATCTTTTCCTGTAATTGATATCTAGTCTCATAGTGTTGTGGTC
>NC_041225.1:35570636-35581344 GCF_002837175.3 Physeter macrocephalus
TTTGAGTATATTGAAGAACCCTTGCATCCCTGGGATAAATCCCACTTGATCATGGTATTTGATCCTTTTAATGTGTTGTTGAATTCAGTTTGCTAGTATTTTTGTTGGGGATTTTTGTGTTTATGTTCATCAGTGATGTTGTCCTGTAATTTTCTTTTTTTGTGATATCTTTGTCTGGTTTTGGTTATCAAGGTAATGGTGGCCTTGTAGAATGAGACTGGGAGTGTTCCTTCCTCTGCAATTTTTGGAGGAGTTTCAGAAGGATAGGTGTTAACCCTTCTTTAAAAGTTTGATGGAATTTGCCTGTGAAGCCATCTGGTTCTGGACTTTTGTTTGTTGGAAGTTTTTAAATCACAGTTTCAATTTCAGTAGTTGTGATTGGTCTGTTCATATTTTCTATTTCTTCCTTGTTCAGTCTTGGAAGATTGTACCTTTCTTTTATTTATTTCTAGGTATTTTTTGATTTCCTCTTTGCTTTCTTCAGTGACCCATTGGTTGTTTAGTAACATATTGTTTAGGCTCCATGTGTTTGTGCTTTTTACATTTTTTTTCTGTAATTGATTTCTTATCTTAGTTTTGAGGTCAGAAAAGGTGCTTGATATGATTTCAATTTCCTTAAATTTACCAAGGCTTGATTTGTGGCCCACGAAGTGATCTATCCTGGAGAATGTTCCATGTGCACTTGATAAGAAAGTGTATTCTGCTGCTTTCAGATGGAATGTCCTATAAGTATCAATTAAGTTTATCTGGTCTAATGTGTCATTTAAGGCTTGTGTTTCCTTATTGATTTTCTGTCTGGATGATCTGTCCATTGGTGTAAGTGAGGTGTTAAAAGTCCCCCACTATTATTATGTTAGTGTTGATTTCCCCTTTTATGGCTGTTAACATTTGCCTTACATATTGAGGTGCTCCTATGTTGGGTGCATATATATTTACAATTGTTATATCTTCTTATTGGATTGATCCCTTGATTATTCTGTAGTGTCCTTCCTTTTCTCTTGTAACAGTCTTTATTTTAAAGTCTATTTTGTCTAATATGAGTATTGCTATTCCAGCTTTCTTTTGGTTTTTGTTTGCATGGAATACCTTTTTCCATCCCCTTACTTTCAGTCTGTATGTGTCCCTAGATCTGAAGTGGATCTCTTGTAGACAGCGTATATACAGGCCTTGTTTTTGTATCCACTCAGCCAGTGTGTGTTTTGGTTGGAGCATTTAATCCATTTACATTTAAGGTAATTATTGATATGTATGTTCCTATTGACATTTTCTTAATTGTTTTGGATTTGTTTTTGTAGGTGTTTTTTCTTCCCTTCCTCTTTTGTTCTCTTCTCTTTTGATAACTATCTTTGGTGTTGTGTTTAACAAAATTCTTAAAAAGCTTTCTTCTTTTGATCCTTTGATCCAGTTATTCTACTTATGAGAGAAAATACATAGTCACAAAACAGAAAGTTTTATGCACAAAGATGTTCACCATATTATTTATAATAGCAAAAAAATCTTCAATTAGTTAAACATCTAAGTATAGCAAAATGAATAAACAAATTGGCAAACATTCCATGAAAAGCATATTAGCCAGACTTTTAAAATTTCATATGCTCAGAATGTTGTTCACTTTACCCAAAGTTCTCTTAGAAGAAGATATTTGTATCAGTATGTAGGAATGATTGGCCATTTGGGGGTGGGGGTGGGTGTGGGGAGAGAATAAGAAAAAAACGCATATCTAGAACATGTTTTGCTTAACCTAGGGTCTATGAACAGATCTAGACAGTCAATGAGCCTTCTGAATTTTATGCAAGATTCTGTTTGTATGGATAGGGTCTGTGGTATATAGCAAATTTTATGTGCATGTCCATGACTGCTCCACAAGGTAAGCACTGGTGTTTGGGAGAACTTCAAAGTCCAGACTGATGTACTATGAGTAGATTAGCTATAGACCCATGAACCAAGAAATGACAAAATATATCTGATACCAAATCTATAGGCATGTCACTCAAAGACTCATAGGGATGGGCAAACTATTGCCCATGGGCCAAACCTGGCCATGTTTATTTTTGTATGGCCCATATCTAGAACTTTAAAAAATATTTTTAAAGAGTTATCAGCAGGGGTTGGGGGTAGGGATAAGGAAGAAAGGTATGAGACAGAGATCACATGTGGCCTGCAAAACTTAAATATTTATTCTGATCCCTTAAAGTTTGCCAACCTCTGTAATTAGAACACTGCCAAGTTGCAGAAGAATTTCAATAGACAATCTCAAATCTGTCCTTCAGTTTCCCACAGAAAGTGAAATTTAACATAATTTTTCTCAAAATCATTTGAAATAGTTGAGTGATTGGTGAATGGCGTTAAAGACTACTGAATTGAATTGTCTGAAGTTGAATTTTCCCAACATTAAGTTCATTGAATCTTAGATTGGAAAACAAATGGGAGATAATAAAGAGTATTCATTCTTTACACAAATAGGAATCTATGTACAACCAAACTGAGTCTTTGGTGTAGATCTACTAGAACCTTCATTAGGTAAGAATGTTGAAGGCTCGCGATTATGTATATTTGAAAAAATTAAAAATTTTATTTATATTTAAGTATTGCATAATGCAGACTAATTTAGGACTTAGCAAGGGATTTGAGCCTCATAAAATATCTGGAAGTACTTTGGCATTCTAGTTCCATAGATTGCTATTCGTGTTTCTTTACACTAAAGAGGCCTGTCCTGGTTTTGGGGTCAGGGTTTAGTTTGGCTCACATATCTTATTTGATAGGCCTTCACTGATTCACTCAAATTAATGAGGCTTTCCTGTATTTGGCTAATGAAAGGCCTTTGCAAAGTGTATGAGTTCTGCTCCACTTGTCAGATGTGACCAGAAGATTCCTAACAGTTTCAGGAGGGAAAAGAACATCATTTGATGGTACAATTTGGAGGGTATTTTAGGAGAAGGCAGTCTAGCAGAGCACTGTGGAAATCTTTGAGACTGCCACAAACCAAGGGTTTTTCTGGGGTCTTTGTCGATTTATGGGTGAGCCAGCGTGAAGCAGTGGAAAGATCAGAAGACTGATACTCAGCTATTTGTGTGAACTTGAGTGAATCACTTTATTTCCTTGGGCCTCAGTTTCCTTAAACATAAATTGAGAGGTGTGTTGGGTGGGGCTAAGTGACTTAACATGATCTCTACCCCTAGGTTCCTGTTGCATGGTTATAGCACTGTTCTGAGACCATCCTTGGATCTCATAGTAATCCAGGCCCTGAATCCTGTTTTTCGCTGGCTCCAGACCAGGTCTGAGCTCTACCTATTGGTCACTAGGAATCAAGGATTCCATCTACACATCAGTGCTGTGGTATTTCTTCAACAGGCTGGCCTTCCCCACACCAACCCTAGAGAATGTTGTATATGGCTCTACTCCATGATCTCTCTCCACTTCACTCCACTCCAGCCCACATCCATTCTCTATTTAGACTTTTCCTGAACTCTACAGATGTTAAACATAGGATCGATCATTCATTTATTCAATCTAATATTTTTTAAATTCCAAATAATCAGAACTATTTAACCAACATTCATTTTTGCCTCAATAGCTATGTACCAGGCTTCTGAAGACTTGAGTTCCATCCTTATGCTGGCCTCAGGAATAACAGAACCCATATCAACTTTTTTTTTCTTATTTTTTTAATTGAAGTATAGTTGATTTACAATATTGTTTATTTCTGCTATACAACAAAGTGATTCAGTTATACATATGTATATATCCTTTTTTTAATATTCTTTTCCATTATGGTTTATCATAGGATATTGAATATAGTTCCCTGTGCTATATAATAGGACCTTGTTGTTTATCCATTCTATATATAATAGCTTACATCTGCTAGCCCCAGCCTCCCACTCCATCCCTCCCCCAGCCCCCTCCCCCTTGGCAATCACAAGTCTGTTCTCTATGTCTGTGACTGTGTTTCTGTTTCATAGATAAGTTCATTTGTGTCATATTTTAGATTCCTCATATAAGTGATATATGGTATTTGTCTTTCTCTTTCTGATTTACTTCATTTAGTATGATAATCTCTAGTTTTATCTGTGTTGCTGCAAATGGCATTATTTCATTCTTCTTATGGCTGAGTAGTATTCCATTGTGTAATATACCACATCTTTCTTATGCATTCATCTGTCAATGGACATTGAGGTCATTTCCATGTCTTGGCTATTGTGAGTAGTGTTGGTATGAACGTACAGGTGCACGTATCTCTTTGTTTTTTTTTTGTTTTTTTTTTTTTGTGGTATGCGGGCCTCCCTCTGCTGCAGCCCCTCCCGCCGCGGATCACAGGCTCCGGACGCGCAGGCCCAGCGGCCACGGCCCACGGGCCCAGCCGCTCCGCGGCACGCGGGATCCTCCCAGACCGGGGCGCGAACCCGGCTCCCCTGCATCGGCAGGCGGACGCGCAACCACTGCGCCACCAGGGAAGCCCGCACGTATCTCTTTGAATTAGAGTTTTTGTCTGGATATATGCCCAGGAGTAGGATCACTGGATTATATGGTAATTCTATTTTTAGTTTTCTGAGGAACTTCCCTATTGTTTTCCACAGTGGCTGTACCAACTTACATTCCCACCAACAGTGTAGGAGGGTTCCCTTTCCTCCACACCCTCTCCAGTGTTTGTTATTTGTAGGCTTTTTAATGACCGCCATTCTGACCGGTGTGAGGTGATACCTCACTGTAGTTTTGATTTGCATTTCTCTAATGATTAGAGATGTTGAGCATCTTTTCATGTGCCTATTGGCCATCTGTATTTCTTCTTTGGAAAAAATGTCTATTTAGGTCTTTTGCCCATTTTTCAGTTGGGTTGTTTTTTGTTGTTTAGTTGTATGAACTGTTTGTATATTTTGGTCATTAAGCCCTTGTCGGTTGCATCATTTGCAAATATTTTCTCCCATTCTATATAGGTTGTCTTTTTGTTTTGCTTATGGTATGTCCTTTGCTGTGAAAAAGCTTTTAAGTTTATTTAGGTCCCATTTGTTTATTTTTGTTTTTATTTCTATTGCTTTGGGAGACTGACCTAAGAAAACATTGGTATGATTTATGACAGAGAATATATTGCCTATGATCTCTTCTAGGAGTTTTATGGTGTCGTGTCTTATGTTTAAGTCTTTAAGCTGTTTTGAGTTTATTCTTGTGTATGGTGAGAAGGGTGTGTTCTAACCTTGCTGATTAACACGTGGCTGTCCAACTTTCCTAACACCGCTTACTAAAGAGACTTTTTCCCAGTGTATATTCTTGCCTCCTTTGTTGAAGATTAATTGACCATAGGTGTGTGGGTTTATTTCTGGGCTCTCTCTTCTGTTCCATTGATCCATATGTCTATTTTGCCGGTTTGATTACTATAGCTTTGTTGTACTGTCTGAAGCCTAGGAGGGTTATGCCTCCTGCTTTGTTCTTTTTCTTTAGGATTGCTTTCTGGGTCCTTTATGGTTCCATATGCATTTCAAGGTTATTTCTAGTTCTATGAAAAATGTCATGGGTAATTTGATAGGGATCACATTAAATCTGTAGATTGCTTTGGGTAGTATGGCCATTTTAACAATATTAATTCTTCCCATCCAAGATCGTGAGAACCCATCTCAATTTACTGCCCTAGCCAACCAGACACACTGCTCCAGGTGGAATTCTCTCACCTCACACTGAATTAGCATTGTATCAGTAACTTTACACCAAAATATTGTTTCAAACCTTAGGATTAGTAACTCTACCCCATGATTGTCATCTTAGGTTACTCCACATACTGTTGGTTCCTAAATACTTTCTCTTCACATTGTTCTGTACTTCCCTAAACCCCCTTCTTGGGGTTCTTTCTGCTGTTTCATTCAAATCTGCATTTTTTTCTGGTGAACATGCCTGCCTACACATGGAAATACTTGGCTGTGCATTTCCTCTGATCTAACCACAACTTGGCTTGGCCCTGAGAATTCCCCTTCCCATGTATCTTTAACAAAGGACCACTAGTCAGTATCCTTCCCTCACCCCGTATTGCTCCAGATCTTTTCATCTTTATGTGAAGCCCTGTCATAATTGGAAATCATACATTTACCTCTGCACAGATCACATGAAATAACAATTGAAGTTTTTTGCTTTTAACTGGAGAGTCACACTGATGATTATCACTGTTTTACCAAAAAGCTCAGATTAACAATTCAATATCTCTTTGTCAACACAAAGGAATAGAATCATTACATAAAGAATGAAGTTTGCTTGGCAAAACTTTAAAAACAAAGAAACTCTTAGAGGAACAATTTAACAAAAAAGGTTCCTAGTGGTGAAGAGTTGGAAACCAGAAACTTCAATTGCAGCATATTTACTTCTTCCAAGACCCCCTACGCAGAATGCTTGAACATTAGAAGGGCTGCCAGGAAGTTTGGGCGGGAGCCAAGCAGGCAGCCAAGCTGAGATGCTAGGCCGGGAAAGATATCAATCAGGTCAAACCCACCCGGCTGGTTTATGACTTCTGGAAACCTCCAATTTTCCTTGCCTGTAAATTTGAGAGTTAGTTGGTGAAACTGTAACACTTATTTAGAAACTGTAACACTTATTTAAAGTAACTCAGTCACTTTACAGATGAGGAATTTGATGCATGAAGAGGAATGACTTGTTCAATGTCACAGAGTCGGGAGAGGAACTAAAACTCAAGTCACTTGTTATCTCACTTGTTTCTGTTACACAACATGATAATGGGGTGAAACAGAAATTTTAAAAATACTGCCAGGGAAGAAACCAAAATTAATTTACTTAATAATTAAAGAATGATGAATATTATTTTAAAAAATCTAGATATATATCACATAAAATGCACATTGATACACAAAATAATATATAAATAACAGTAAATTTACTAAAAATAACAGATTCATTGCAAAGATAAATAAATAAAATACCTAGGGCTGAGGCTATCTAGTAAGAAATGTTGGTTTCCTGTTTGTGTTTACTTACAGTATAAGATGAGCACCTACAAATACTAAGCCTTCACAACAGGAGACCATCCACATTAAATCCAAGTGTCCAATTGTTTAATCATTGTGAATAACTGAATCCACTGATTTCCTTTTCTCGTGAATATTTTTTGAAATGCCTAGTTTATTGTGCTATAGATGTAGTCAGAGTTCTTAACATATACTTCAGTTAGGTATATCAAGATGTTAGATGAAGATCTAGAACTTAGGAAAGCATATATATATATATATATATATATATATATATATATATATGTGTGTGTGTGTGTGTGTGTGTGTGTATTTTAAAAGCAATCACCCTGGTCTCAAACAGCTATCAGTCAGGTGTGGGAGAGACACTAAACAGATCATTGCAGGATAGATCTAGAACTTAGGAAAGCATATATATATATATATATATATATATATATATATATATGTGTGTGTGTGTGTGTGTGTGTGTGTATTTTAAAAGCAATCATCCTGGTCTCAAACAGCTATCAGTCAGGTGTGGGAGAGACACTAAACAGATCATTGCAGGATAAGGCCATCATTCCTGGGAGGGTGTTGTGTATAGGACATGGAATGTGGACAGCTCTGGTTGTGCATGTGAGAACAGATGACATCAAGGTGGGAAAAAAAGAAAAAGGAATTTAATTACAACCTGCCTTTCAAGATTCCAAAATGTAAATACTATGAAGTATCTCTTCCCCAGAGCACCAGAAAGGGAGAAAAGGCTCACAGGTGTATCATATCATGTGATCACCCGGTAGACTTCAGGAAGGAGATGACTTCAATTAACATTCTGATTCGCTTTCCCAGCCTTTTGGGAAGAGGGGCAAAGTGACCGCGTTTGTGCGTCTGTGAGGGGGATCTGAGCTCTGTTGTTGGCACTTGCAACGTGGAGGTTGAATCAGGACATGCAGTATCTTTGTGCTCATGAGCTCCCAGCAGCCTGACAAAGTGGAAAGAACAGGGGATTTAGAGCCAAGAAAAGTTCTACTAAAATAGTAGTCTTTTGACGTGAAGCTCATTATCATACTTGCCCAAGCTTCAGTTTCTTCATCTTTAAAGTAAGAAGAGCCATAGCCACTGTGCAGGATTTCCAGAGGATAAAAACAAACGGGATCATATACGAAAGGCATTTGGCACTTAAGGGGGCCACTCATCATTCTCCTGCCCTCTTCTCTCACTGCTGGGTCCATTAAAGGACCTTCCCAGCCGGACACCCTATTCCCTGTCCCTGTATCACCCAGAACATCCTGTTCACCACAGCCAGTGCCCCTCAGCCTATGCTTTCGTACCTGCCACCACTATGATTTTAAAAAAAAGAAAAGGCAACTTGTCAAATGCTGCCTTTACCTGGAGAACCGGGTGTAAACTTTTATGAAAGCACTCAAGGCCTTGCCTAACCTGCCTCTCCAACCCCTTTTCCAACCTCTCCAGTTCCTCCCAGACCTACCTGGGGACGGGCATGCAGCAGCCTTGCCACCTAGAATGCCCTTGTTTTTCTCCTCTACCCCTTCAATTCCTACAGATTTCCTTAAAGTTCAGCTTATACACTCACTGCCTTCTCGAACATTCCCAGGTAATTTTGGCTCATAGTCGTAGCACCCTCTTTGGAAATAGGGCATGTAGTGGCCATGCCATTAATTTAGCAGATTCTTTTTTATAACCAAATAATTCTCAGTTTTTTAACGTGTTAAGCCTTTGTGG
Organism: Physeter macrocephalus; assembly: GCF_002837175.3. Classification (NCBI taxonomy): domain Eukaryota; kingdom Metazoa; phylum Chordata; class Mammalia; order Artiodactyla; family Physeteridae; genus Physeter; species Physeter macrocephalus. The sequence goes on from NC_041225.1 coordinate 35,579,321, forward strand.
TAGGTGCCTTAAGTACTTCTGGATTGTTCCACATGTGAGGTCTCTTCTCCCCAATTAGATGACAAGTTTCTCAAGGGCAGGATAACGCCAGTTATCACATATGTTTTATATTATCCACAGGATGTATGAAGTGGCGTGGTCTAAAGAGAAGAAGAAACAGTATTTTCTTTGAAACAGGAGGCACTTAGGTTTTGAGTACACTGGTTATATTTAATTAAAATGATTAATATAAATAAATAAAAGCATGCATTTTCTCACCTCCATCTTCTTGGGGATAAAATATATAGGTCAACCCTAAAAGATCTCTTATCTGCTGGTTCCTTAGTCACCACCTTCCATTCCAGATGAATGTGCATAGCCTGAGATGGAAAGAAAAAAATCCAGGTGGCAATTTAGTAAAGTTTTGACAAGCAGGTGTGCTCTCCACCCTTGTCAGTTCCCAGCACAGCATGAGGTCACCTGAGCAATGGACTTGAAACACAATTGAAACAAACAAGAGTAGATGGTGAATTTCTAGCCTGACTGCTCCTAAACCTATTCTTTCTCGGCCTCCCTTTGAAGTTCTGCAAAAATAAGGCTGATGAAGGGATTCTTTCATGTTCCCCAGGCCTCATGAAACCTATCATAACACCTCCCACATTCTGTGCCTTTTCAGAATCCGGCTAAGGAAAGCAAACACACACGCATGTCCCCTAGAGTCCTCCATCGCTGTGTGGGCCTTCCATTTCACAGTCCTCTTGAAAGTGTTATTTGTGAAGCTTAAAATATACAAGCTTTCAGGGGGAGGAGACAAGTGCTCTGGAGAAAATAACACACCAGGATAAACCACATCACGTTGTTTCTTCTGGGACACATTTTGTTCTGGGAAAATGTCCTAAAAGACTCTGAGTTCAGTGTTACTGCATATCATAGCACTGCCTGGGAAAATACAGTGATATTTTGTATGATGATAGTGTAGTGATATACTAGCTATTCAGTACCCTAAGCAGCAGACTGAGGTGCAACACCTATTAGAAATAGTGAGCCTTGAATATCTAATGTATCAAACAGCTCTGTGTACAGGATTGGTTTCAGGGAGGGGAGAAAGATTTCATAAACGAAGGTGTGACACAAATTTTAGCACAATGCCAGCTGCTTTTTTATTCCAAAATGAAAAACAGAGGTGCAGCTTGCTGGGGAGATGGTACAATACAGTGTACAAAGCACAGTCTTGGGTCACAAAGACCTAAACAGTGGTAAAGGCACCATGATTTATGTGTTCCACACCTTTGGGTGAGTCACTTAGCTTCTTTGTAGTTTAGTTTCCTGATTTTACACATAGGTGTAATAACTAATGCCTTCATATGATTTTTCTTACTTTTTATGGTCAATATAATAATGTACAGCTCCTGAAATATGCTAAACAATTGTCATTATGGTTCTTGTCATTATCATGATGAAGGATCAACAGAGGTTGTGCAGCATCTGACAGAAGTGCTGCCCCAACATCTTTCTCACCAGCATCAAATCATCTACCCTTACACACAGGGAGAGCAAGACCAGGACAGGCCCCTAGCATTCTCATGACTGCTGAAGGCACTCTGACTTTCCCTGAAGTCTGCTGATAAGAAAAATGTAAAGAATGAGAAACATATAAGCTGTTAGGATTTATGGGCTATGAGCATTCATGATCTCCTCAAGAAATCCATTTCTTTACTTTATAGGCAGTTTTAAATACCAACAGAGTGCCCCATAACCAAAACTTTAGACTCCTATCCATCAGAAATTCAAAATTCTTTTTTTTTTTTAATTTTTAAATTTAATTTTATTTTTTTTAACATCTTTATTGGAGTATAACTGTTTTACAATGGTGTGTTAGTTTCTGCTTTACAACAAAGTGAATCAGTTATACATATACATATGTTCCCATATCTCTTCCCTCCTGCATCACCCTCCCTCCCACCCTCCCTATCCCACCCCTCTAGGTGGTCACAAAGCACAGAGCTGATCTCCCTGTGCTATGCAGCAGCTTCCCACTAGCTATC
>NC_041225.1:35584219-35602341 GCF_002837175.3 Physeter macrocephalus
AGTGTTCCATGAGCACTTGAGAAGAATGTGTATTCTGTTGTTTTTGGATGGAATGTCCTATAAATATCAATTAAGTCCATCTTGTGTAATGTATCATTTAAAGCTTGTGTTTCCTTATTTATTTTCATTTTGGATGATCTGTCCATTGGTGAAAGTGGGGTGTTAAAGTCCCCTACTATGATTGTGTTACTGTCGATTTCCCCTTTTATGGCTGTTAGTATTTGCCTTATGTATTGAGGTGCTCCTATGTTGGGTGCATAAATATTTACAATTGTTATATCTTCTTCATGGATCGATCCCTTGATCATTATATAGTGTCCTTCTTTGTCTCTTGTTATAGTTTTTACTTTAAAGTCTATTTTGTCTGATATGAGAATTGCTACTCCAGCTTTCTTCTGATTTCCATTTGCATGGAATATCTTTTTCCATCCCCTCACTTTCAGTCTGTATGTGTCCCTAGGTCTGAAGTGGGTCTCTTGTAGACAGCATATATATGGGTCTTGTTTTTGTTTCCATTCAGCCAGTCTGTGTCTTTTGGTGGGAGCATTTAATCCATTTACATTTAAGGTAATTATCGATATGTATGGTTCTATTACCATTTACTGAATTGTTTCGGGTTGTTCTTGTAGGTCTTTTCCTTCTCTTGTGTTTCTTGCCTAGAGAAGTTCCTTTAGCATTTGTTGTAAAGCTGGTTTGGTGGTGCTGAACTCTCTCAGCTTTTGCTTGTCTGTAAAGGTTTTAATTTCTCCATCAAATCTGAATGAGATCCTTGCTGGGTAGAGTAATCTTGGTTGTAGGTTTTTTTCCTTCATCACTTTAAATATGTCCTGCCACTCCCTTCTGGCTTGGAGAGTTTCTGCTGAAAGATCCGATGTTAACCTTATGGGGATTCCTTTGTGTGTTATTTGTTGTTTTTCCCTTGCTGCTTTTAATATGTTTTCTTTGTATTTAATTTTTGACAGTTTGATTATTATGTGTCTTGGCGTGTTTCTCCTTGGGTTTATCCTGTATGGGACTCTCTGTGCTTCCTGGACTTGATTGACTATTTTCTTTCCTATATTAGGGAAGTTTTCAACTATAATCTCTTCAAATATTTTCTCAGTCCCTTTCTTTTTCTCTTCTTCTTCTGGGACCCCTATAATTCGAATGTTGGTGCGTTTAATGTTGTCCCAGAGGTCTCTGAGACTGTCGTCAGTTCTTTTCATTCTTTTTTCTTTTTTCTGCTCTGCAGTAGTTATTTCCACTATTTTATCTTCCAGGTCACTTATCTGTCCTTCTGCCTCAGTTATTCTGCTACTGAGCCCATCTAGAGTATTTTTCATTTCATTTATTGTGTTGCTCATCGTTGCTTGCTTCCTCTTTATTTCTTCTAGGTCCTTGTTAACTGTTTCTTGCAATTTGTCTATTCTATTTCCAAGATTTTGAATCATCTTTACTATCATTATTCTGATTTCTTTTTCAGGTAGACTGCCTATTTCCTCTTCATTTGTTAGGTCTGGTGTGATTTTATCTTGCTCCTTCATCTGCTGTGTGTTTTTCTGTCTTCTCATTTTGCTTATCTTACTGTGTTTGGGGTCTCCTTTTTGCAGGCTGCAGGTTCGTAGTTCCCGTTGGTTTTGGTGGCTGTCCCCAGTGGCTAAGGTTGGTTCAGTGGGTTGAGTAGGTTTCCTGGTTGGGGGGACTAGTGCCTCTGTTCTGGTGGATGAGGCTGGATCTTGTCTTTCTTTCTGGTGGGCAGGTCCACGTCTGGTGGTGTGTTTGGGGATGTTGGTAGGCTTATTATGATTTTAGGCAGCCTTTCTGCTAATGGATGGGGCTGTAGTCCTGTGTTGCTATTTGTTGGGCATAGGGTGTCCAGCACTGTTCGTTGCTGGTCCTTGAGTGAAGCTGGGTCTTGGTGTTGAGATGGAGATCTCTGGGAGATTTTCGCCGTTTGATATTGCATGGAGCTGGGAGGTCTCTTGTGGACCAGTGTCCTGAGGTTGGTTCTCCCACCTCAGAGACACAGCCCTGATGCCTGCCTGGAGCGCCAAGAGCCTTTCATCCACACGGCTCAAAATAAAAGGGAGAAAAAATAGAAAGGGGAGGAAGGAAGGAGGGAAGAAAGGTAGAAGACAAAGTAGGATAAAATATAGTTATTAAAATTTAAGAAGAAAAATTTTTATTAAAAAAAACGGGTCGGTTTAACCCTAGAACAAATGGTGAAAGCAAAGCTATACAGACAAAATCTCACACAGCAGCACACATACACACACTCACAAAAAGAAAAAAAGGGGAAATTAATAATATATCTTGCTCCCAAAGTCCACCTCCTCAACTTGGGATATTTCGCTGTCTATTCAGGTTTTCCACAGATGCAGGGCACTTCAAGTTGATTGCGGAGTTTTAATCTGCTGCTTCTGAGGCTGCTGGGAGAGACCTCCCCCTCTCCTCTTTGTTCGCACAGCTCCTGGGGTTCAGCTTTGGACTTGGCCCCGCCTCTGCGCGTAGGTCGTCCGAGGGCATCTGCTCTTCGCTCAGACAGGATGGGGTTAAAGGAGCAGCTGATTCGGGGGCTCTGGCACAGGTGCTGGGCGAGCCTGCAGCGGCTGGTGTGATGCTGCAGTAGCCCAAGGTGCACTGCGCGTTCTCCCAGGGAAGCTGTCCCTGGATCCCGGGACCCCAGCAGTGGTAGGCAGCACAGGCTCCCAGGAGGGGAGGTGTGGAGAGTGACCTGTGCTCACACACAGGCCTCTTGGTGGCAGCAGCAGCAACCCTAGCATCCCACACCCATCTCTGGTGTCTGCGCCGACAGCCGCGGCTCACGCCTGTTCCTGGAGCTCCTTTACGCAGTGCCCTTAATCCCCTCTCCTCACGCCCCAGGAGGCAAAGAGGCAAGAAAAAGTCTCCTGTCTCTTCGGCAGCTCCGTGCCCGTTTCTGGAGCTCCTTTAAGTGGCATGCTTAAACCCCTCTCCTCACGCACCAGTAAGCAAAGAGGGAAGAAAAGGTCTCTTGCCTCTTCAGCAGCTCCAGACTTCTCCCTGACTCCCTCCTGGCCAGCCGTGGCGCACTAATCCCTTCAGGCTGTTTTCACTCTGCCAACTCCAGGCCTCTCCCTGGGATCCGACTGAAGACCGAGGCTCAGCCCCCACCCACCCCAGCGGGTGAGCGGACAAGCCTCTCGGGCTGGTGAGTGCTGGTCGGCACCGATCCTCTGTTCGGGAATCTCTCTGCTTTGCCCTCCGCACCCTTGTGGCTGCGCTCTCCTCCGCAGCCCCAAAGCTTCCCCCTCCACCACCCGCAGTCTCTGCCTGCGAAGGGGCTTCTAGTGTGTGGGAACCTTTCCTCCTACACAGCTCCCTCCCACTGGTGCAGGTCCCATCCCTATTCTTTATTCTTTTTTCTTTTGCCCTACCCAGGTACGTGGGGAGTTTCTTGCCTTTTGGGAGGTCTGAGGTCTTCTGCCAGCGTTTGGTGGGTGTTCTATAGGAGAAGTTCCACATATAGATGTATTTCTGATGTATCTGTGAGGAGGCCACATATAGATGTATTTCTGTTGTATCTGTGAGGAGGAAGGTGATCTCCGTGTCTTACTCTTCCACCATCTTCTCGCACCCCCCCTTCAATCTTTGTATATTAATTTTATATCACTGCTGTAACAAATGACTGCTGACTTAGTGGTAACACAAATTTATCATCAGTTCTGTCAAGTTCTGTCAGTCAGACATCTGACATGGGTCTCACAAAGTGTTTGTAGGGCTACATTCCTTCTAGAGGTTCTAGGGTTAAATCCATTTTCTTGCATTTTAAATTCTCTAGAAGTCACCCACCTCCCTTGGCTCATGGCTCCCTTCCTCCACCTTCAAAACCAGCAACACTGCATCTCTCTGACCCCCTCTTTGCCTTCCTCTTCCACTCTTAAGAACCCTTGTGATTATGTTGAGCCCACCCGGATGATCCAGGATAGCCACTCTGTTTTAAGGTCAGCTAATTAACAACTTAATTGTATTTGCTACCTTAATTTCCCTTTGCCATGTAACCTAACATATTCACAGGTTCTAAGTATTAGGATATGGGCATTTTGGGGCTAGCCATTATTCTGCCTAACTAACTCAGCTTGGCTTTAGATCTTTTACCAAGAAAAGAAACAACTGCAAAGGACCAAGAAACATGTTAGAAAATAGCAACAAGTACATACCTATCAATAAAAGTAAATGGACTAAATGCTCCAGTCAAAAGATAGGGTGGCTGAATGGTTAAAAAAAAAAAAAGATCCATACAAATTCTGTCTATAAGAGTCTCACTTCAGAGCTAAAGATACACACAGAATAAAGGTGAGTGATTAAAAAAAGATTTCCATGCAAATGGAAGTAAAAAGAAAGTTGGGGGTAGCAATATTCATATCAGAGTAGACTTTAAAACCGAATCTATAACAAAAGACAAAGAAGGGCATTATATCTCATTTATCATTATATATAATGATAAGAGTCAATCCAAGAAGAGAATATTCTCAAACATATAACCTAATACAGGAGCACCTAAATATATAAAGCAAATGTTAACAGACATAAAGGGAGAAATTGACTGTAATACTCCACTTACATCAATGGATAGATCATCCAGACATAAAATCAATAAGGAAACAGTGGCCTTAAATGACACATTAGAGCAGATGGACTTACTTAATAGATATCTATAGAACATCCATCCAAAACCAACAGAATACACATTCTTTTCAAGCACACATGGAACTTTCTCCAAGATAGATCACCATGCCAGGCCAGAAAACAAGTCTCAGTAAGACTGAAATCATATCAAGCAACTTTACTGACCACAGCAGTAAGAAACTAGAAATCAACTCTAGGAAGAAAACTGGAAAAAAACACACGGAGACTAAACACCATGCTACTACAAAAGTAATGGGTCAATGAAGAAAAATACCTTGAGATGAATGAAAATAGAAATCCAACTTTCCAAAATCTGTGGGACACAGCAAAATTAGTTCTAAGAAGGAAGTTTATAGCAATACAGGCCTACCTAATGAAGCAAGAGAAGTCTCCTAATGAAGCAAGAGAAGTCTCAAATGAAAAGCCTAACTAACTTTCCACCTAAAGGAATTAGAAAAAGAAGAACAGAGGCAAAAATTAGCAGAAGGAAGGAAATAATAAAGATCAGAGCAGAAATAAATAGAGACCGAAAAACAATAGAAAAGATCAATGAAACTAAGAGCTGGTTTGCTGAAAAGATAAAGCAAAATTGATCAATCTTTAGCCAGACTCTTCAAGGAAAAAAAAGAGAGGGGGCCCAAATAAGTACAATTAAAATGAAAGAGGAAAAGTTACAATCAATATGACATAAATACAAACAATGATAAGAGAATACTATGAACAGATATACATCAACAAATTGGAAAACCTAGATGAAATGGATAAATAACTAGAAATATATAATCATCCAAGACTGAATTAGGAAGAAGTAGTAAATCTGAACAGACTAATCACTAGTAATGAAACTGAATCACTAATCAAAAAACTGCCAACAAGCAATAGTTCAGGACAGCTTCACAGAGGAATTCTACCAAACACTTAAAGAAGAGTCAATACCCATCCTTCTCAAACTATGTCAAAAAAATGAAGAGGAGGGAACACTTTCAAGCTCATTCTACAAGGCCAGCATTACCCTGCTACTAAAACCAGACAAAGACACCACAAAAAAATAACAATTACAGGCAAATATTCCCAACGAACCTAGATGCAAAAATCCTCAACAAAATATTAGCAAACTGAATTCAACAATACATTAAAAAGATCATACATTATGATCAAGTGGAATTTATCTCAGGGATGCAAGGATGGGTCAATATCTACAAATCAATCAACATGCTACACTACATTAACAAAGGATAAAAATTACATGATCATCTCAATAGACGTAGAAAAAGCATCTGACAAAATTCAACATCATCTCATGATACAAGTTCTCAACAAAGTTAGTAGAGATGGAAAATATCTCCACGTAATAAAGGCCATTTATGACACACCCTAGCTAATATTTATTGGAAGTTGTAGCCACAACAGACAACAAAAAGGAATAAAAGGCATCCAAACTGGAAGGCTAGAATTAAAACTGCCACTATTTGAAGATGATATGATACTATATATAGAAAGTATATATAGAGTCTACCTAAAGACTTCATAAAAAAAACTGTTAGAATAAATGAATTCAGTAAATTTGTAGGATAAAAAATTAGTGTACAGAAACTTGTTGCATTTTTATACACTAAAAATGAACTATCAGAATGCAAAATCAAGAAAACAGTCCCATTTAAAATCAAATCAAAAAGAATAAAACACTTAGAAATAAACTTAACCAAGGAGGGGAAAGACCTATATGCTGAAAAATAAGACATTGATGGAAGACAACACAAATAAATGGAAAGATATACCATGCTCATGAATCACACGAATTAATAGTGCCACAGTGTCCATACTACCCAAAGCAGTCTACAAATTCCATGCACTCCCTATGAAAATACCCATGGCATTTTTGACAAAACTAGAATAAATAATCCTAAAACCTGTATGTGACCACAGTAGACCCCAAATAGCCAAAGCAATCTTGAGAAGACAAAGTTGGAGGTATCACGTGTCCTGATTTCAAACTATACTACAAAGCTACAGTAATCAAAACAGTACGGTACTGGCACCAAAAAAGCCACATAGATCAGTGGAACAGAGAGCCCAGGAATAAAACCATACAATTAATCTACAACAAAGGAGGCAAGAACATACAATAGGGAAAAGACAGTCTCTTCAATAAGCAGTGTTGGGAAAACTGGGCAGCCATATATAAAAGAAACTAGAGCATTTTCTCACACCACATCCAAGAAGGAACTCAAGTGGATTAGACTTAAACATAAGATCTGAAACCATAAAAATTCTAGAGGAAAACACAAGCAATACACTCTTTGAAATCAGTTTTAGCAATATTTTTTGGATCTCTCTCCTCAGGTAAGGGCAGCAATAGCAAAAATAAACAAATGGGACCTAATAAAACTAAAAAGCTGTTTCACCGCAAAAAGGCAACCCACTGAGTAGTAAGCAAATGATGTGTATGATAAGGGTTTAATATTCAAGATACATAAGGAACTTATACAACTTAATATAAAAAAAGCTGATTAAAAAATGGGCAGAGGGGGCTTCCCTGGTGGTGCAGTGGTTACAAGTCCACCTGCTGATGCAGGGGACATGGGTTCGTGGCCTGGTCTGGGAAGATCCCACATGCCGTGGAGCGGCTGGGCCTGTGAGCCATGGCCGCTGAGCCTGCACGTCTGGAGCCTGTGCTCCGCAACGGGAGAGGCCACAGCAGTGAGAGGCCCGCGTACCGAAAAAAAAAAAAATGGGCAGAGGAACTGAATAGTCATTTTTCCAAAAAGACATGTAGATGGCCAACAGGCACCTGAAAAGATGCTCAACATCACTAATCATCAAGGAAATGAAAATCAAAACCACAGTGAGATATCACCAACACACTTGTCAGAATGACAGTAGTCAAAAAGACAGAAATAACTGTTGGAGGGAATGTGAAGAAAAGAGTACCATAGTACACTGTCGATAGGAATGTAAATGGGTGCAGCTGCTATGGAAAACAGTATGGAGGTTCCTCAAAAAATTAAAAATAGAACTACCATGTGATCTAGCAGTTCTACTCCTGGGTATATATCTGAAGAAAATGAAAACACTAATTTGTAAAGATATATTCACCCCAGTGTTAATTGCAGCATTATTTATTATACAGTAGCCAAGATACAGAAGCAACCTAAGTGCCCATCAGCAAATGGATGGATAAAGAAGATGTGAGATACACACACACTGGAATATTATGCAGCTATATAAAAGAATGAAATCTTGCCATTTGCAACAAGTATAGATAGACCTGGAGGTTTTGATGCTTAGAAAAATCAGACAGAAAGACAAACACTGTATGTTTTCACTTATATATGGAATATAAAAAACGAAACAAATGAACAAATATAACAAAATAGAAGCAAACTTACAGAGAACAAACTAGGGCTTACCAGAAGGGAGAGGGGTAGGAAGAAAGGCAAAATATCAATAGATGAAGGGGACTAAGAGGTACAAACTGCCCGCTATAAAATAAATAAGTCACAGTGATGTGCTATACAGCACAGGGAATGTAGTCAATATTTTATAATAACTTTGTATGGTTTGTAATCTACAAAAATACTGAATCACTACATCGTATACCTGAAACTAATATAATATTGTAAGTAATATAATGTTGTTAAGTCCACCATACCTCAATTTAAAAAAAGAAAAAGTATGTGTTAAACCATTATATAAACACTCTCCAATATGTTTGGGCACAGAGCATCTATTGAAGACTAAAGCTTGAAAGGATTTGAATTCAAATTTAAAACAACATATTTAAGCCATACCAGGATCAGTGTTTAGCCTCTGATGATGATTTCACTGAAGGACAAAACACTCCTTTGGAATGGTAAGCAGAGGATGTTCACAGGGAAAAACAGGACCCTTCGCCCAGCAGAGGGGAAGAGGCATACATTTGGGAAGAGATGATGACTGAACAGTGAGGCAGAGGAAGGACAAGGGTACCAAAAAGAAAATGGCATGTGTAAAGGCACAGAGATGTCAATACTAGTGGAACATAAGATGTGAGAAAGAAAATGAAATGGAATAGGTAGACAGAGACCAAAACATTTCGGTCTTTGAAGGCCATGCAAAGAGTTGAAACATTCTGAGCAGAGAATTAACATGGGCAGATTTATAGTTAAAAAGAATGTTGGGCAATTGCGATTGAGTGGAATGGGGACTAGACACCAGACAGAGACTTGTTAGCCTGATGCCAGAGCCTAGAGAACAAATCTTAAGGCTTGAGCTAAGGTTAATTAGTAGTGATCGAGAGACGGGACCAAAGTGAGAATCATCCAGGGAATTTTAGAATCTCAGCCCGTCCTGAGACAGTTGGGATGCTGTGTTCCCTGGATAAGTGGCAACTTCTCTGAGCAGCTTGATACCTGTGGTGAGGTACATTGAGGTGACCTCAGAGGTCCCCTTTTCTCTAAGACTGTAATTGAATTGCTCTAAAGTGCCAAACCTCCTCTGAAGAGGAATAATTTAGAGCCTGTCTTAGCCTTTACAGCTGTCCTCAGCCTCTCTGGAAGAAGATTTTATCTTCCAACTGAAGTCGGTAGGAATTGTTACGGTTTTTTTTTTTTTTACATCAAGCCCAGGATGGAAACTCTAGGTAATGTTCTCACTGGATTGCACACAATTCATGGTGTTTTTGTCTGTCTGTTCAGGGAGAAAAACATCATTGGACTTCTGTGTTATAGAGACGGGTGGGGAAGGCACACACAGATCAACCTAAGTACATTTTCACATTTCCTTGCTAATGGCTTGACAGTGCTTCACAGATGGATAAAGATTTTACTGAAAAGGACAAAGTTTATCCTTCAGCCTAATAATGGTGCAGACCTACCATTTTAGAATTTCTCTGAACATGCACTGATTTCATCACTATCTCGTTGCACAAGAAGTATTTGCTGAATGACTTCTTCAAGGAACCAACATGTTTTGGACCCTTCTATGAATCAGACTCTGGGGAGGTATTGACTAGTTACATGGCCACTCCATACATGTGACTCAACTTCTGATCTCCAGTTCATCCTCTATAAAACAGGATAATATGAACTAATGCAGCAAACACAATATCAGGGAGAAATGATTCACCAGAGATAGATACACCTAAAGTTACAACACTGGGCAGGTAAAGTTTGGAAGAGAATGTTTGATTTAAATAATATTGTACAAAGAGGGTCAAGGCATCCATTTTCTGACCAAACAGTAGTTCATTTTTGTGTAAAAGAAGATAAATCCCCCTTTAGGCACAGAACACATAAGCAACAGGTTGGAGCATAGAACATTGAAAGAAGAAACAGGGAGCTGTGGGTTTTGCAAAGGTGTGACTTTATTCCTAAAGTAATAAATAATTAGAGACAAGCATTCACAATTCTTTTTGGAAAGAATAGAAATAATAATGAGATTAGCAACTTGCATTTGTTGAGCGCTTTCTGTATGCCAAGCACTATGTTAAATGCTCCTCCTAGAATGATTTCAATTTTAATCTTCACAATACTTATTACTTGTTCCTTATTTTACCATAAGAAGAATAAAGCTTAGAGAGGTAGCATGCTTGTCCAGTGTTGCACAGCTAGTATATTAACATGAGTCAAGTTGGCACTCAGCTATTCAGCCTACCTAGAGTTGTCCAATGCTCCCTCGATCCTATAATGCAGAACCTCAGCCATCTCCTTGACTAAGCTAAAAAGACAACACGTTTTCTTCAAATGATCCATACAAGTGAAAGTAAGTTTACACAGGCCAATGTGAAGTAGGGGCAAATATGGAACACACGCAAGAGAGTTGGTAGAATTGGACAATGCCCAAAATGAAGTGAAAAAGCATCTTCTTAGAGTTTCCTTCCACTTCTTAGTGAGGAACTACTTGAAAAATAACAGAATATTACTTCATAATAGACTTCGTGTATCTGTGTAGTAGGTGAATATGCAGCAGGGAAAAAAAATTTAAAGTAGATACAAGAAACCAGATCTGATGGTAGAAGCAAGCTTCTCCCTTTGAATATTTTGGGGGTTAGCATATGGATAGTAAGGAGAGAAAATGGTCAATTTCTTATCTTTACAATGATGAGGACTTTGAGTGGAAGAAGAAATGATGAAACTTACAGGTTTGCCAGGCTACTAAAAGATGAGTAAAGAGGTAAATGGCCTTTTTCTTTGGAGAGCATGTTCATAAGCCACTTAGAGAAGACAGAAAACTAAATTCTCCACGTAAAAAAAAGTGAGGGGGACTGAGCTACAAGGAGGCTTTTGAAGAGGAGTGGTGAGCCTGAGCATGGCTGGGTCCTGGTGCCTTGAGAAAGGCAGCAAGAGGAAGGATTTCCAAGTGGTGAGATGTCAGAAAGACAGGAATCTCACGTATGATATATTAAAGATAAAATATATGATATAAAGTGAAAGACAACTTTGATTTTTATTCTGTTTCTACACTGTGAACTCTAGCTACTCTATTCTTCCTGTAATAAAATTAATATATTTAATTTTATGGTATGCTTAATATTTAATTTTGTTTTCACTGCTACAAATTAAAACCCAATCACTGCCCCCCAAATTTTTAACGAAGTCTATGTTTTACACACAACCATTTCTAAGAGAACTCATAGAGCATAAATTGCATGCCACGGGACATAAGAGAAAGCAAACACGGGACATAAGAGTTTAGTGCAAGCAGAAAATTGGATCAATTTTATCCAAATCTCAAAGGACAGATGACCATAGCTAAGATCTGTCCTCTATATTACGTTCACTAAAATAACTGAATTACATGTTGTAATTGTCATAAGCACCCAGCAATCCCTTTGTCATATTCTTAAAATACTAATTAGAAGGAGACTTCCAGAAATTATTTTACACAGGTATCTAAGGTAACTTAGAGCAGTGAATAAGACAAAGACCTTTCAAGTCAGACAGCCCAGGACTGCGAACTAAGCAATTCCATGGACTAGCCCTGTAACTGAGGCAAGTCACGGAACATCTTGAAACTTTGATTTCCTCATTGGTAAAATTAGGTTACCAGTACTTCTCTCCAGGGTTATTTTAGGAGTTAGATGACATAAGAATGTAAATTACTTACTTCAGAACCATATATATTGAAGGTACTCACCCTAGAGAAGGGCATGGGGCAAAGTCTGGTACAGAAATTTGAGAAAACCAAATTATCAACCCTCAGAACAAATTATACCCCAGGCCAGCTGGCGTGCCCAAGTAACACTAACATCCAAAAGTGTTCAAAGGACATGTGTGTGAAAGTGTTTTGTCAGCTCTGCAATACTTTAATTTTTTTTATTGGAGTATAGTTTCTTTACAATGTCGTGTTATACAATACTGTAATTTTTAACGTTGCTCTTTTCCCAACAATACAGAGCTATACAGTAAACTCCTTGAGACTAGACCCATATCTGCACTGTTCACCATTCAATAGACAGCCAGAATTTTTAACTATCCAGGAAGGATTTTTTTTTCTAATTGAATAAAACTAAAAACCAAAGATCTTAACAGTGGTGGCTGAATTTAACTTATCCTCCTGGCACTCTAAAAGACCTGAATGGAAAAAAAAATCATAAAGCATTTAGAGCACCATCAGCCTTACAGAAAAGAAGAAATATGGGAATGGGTTTTCTGGAAGAATTGTCCTTCATTGCCGAGGATGATGAATGAAAAGGCTTCAGGCAGATCAGATAAGCTGAACCAAAGGAAGCAGTGCCAATATGTGTGGGCTCATTAAGGAGCCCATGGTCCCCTCAGCACAGCATCATATGTCACAAGGGATGTCACGGGTCATGAAATGTAGGCACTTGCAATTCCCCACTGGGATCGTATTTATCTTGAATTATTTACCACCAGATTTCCTAACGGTGGGAACAGGCTAATAAGGTGGGTTTTGTATAGGGCTTGGGGGTCCTCAAATTGTAATTAATCCACCTCTAGGAGCTCAAATGGGTCTGACAGAGCCACAGTCCATAAATTACTACAATTAGTGTCTTTATGGCGTGATGCAAGTTTCATGGCATGAGAAACCACATTTCCAGAAAGAACAGTCAGTCAGTGGAAAACACTTTGGAATAGATTGCTTCTGATTCCTGTAAGGTGGCATTTCTTTCAGCTACATTAGGTCCAATCATTAGGGTGAATACTATCCATTGGGGAGATGGATGACAGAATTTTAAAGTAGGCAAAAGTGAGATGGCTTTTCATCAAAGATTGCATTCTAGTCCCAGAAACCATACATAGAGAAAATGGCTGTGGCGGAAATAATTACAATTTGAACGTGTAGACTGCATAATTGGTGACCTTTCAGAGATTCTCCCTGTCACCTTTGGGATGGAGTCCAAACTCCTCAGCAAGCTGGTTCCTGCTTCCTTCTCCAGTCTTATCTTCCCCCCTTAAACATTGCTCTCTGGATCTACTGAACTATTTGCTGTTCCCAAAACACACCATGTTTTATGTTTGGGGGCCATTTTTCCTCCTGTCTCCTGTGTGCGGAAGTCTTTTTCTGCCTGGCACAACTGAGTCCTTAATGATTCAGTTAAAAGGCTGCTTTCTCAGATCCCCTCAGGCATGGTTGCTAACTCCCTCCTTCCTGCCTTCAGCATCTCCTAATTCACCTTTCTTATAATGCCCGGTACCCTGCACTGCCACCGTGAGGTTAAGATCAGGACTATGTCTCATTCTTCCCTTTTTTACCAAAGTCTACCAGACGTGCAGGCTCTTGGCAATGTGCTTTTTGACTACAGGGGATGCCACAAATCCCAGCAACTCTCAAAATAATATATATCAAATATAACAGATATGAATTCCAAATTGGATGTGAAAATATAGTGTTAATTTTGCTGTAAGACGGATTGACAAAAGATGTCACAGAAATGCTAATCCTGAAGCATTTGAACTGGCCATAGGGTTTGAACTGGCCACTATAATTGAGAAATGTGCAAATTTATGTATTGAACTAGTTGTACATTTGTGGGTAACTTGTTCCTTTTACCTGGAATTTTCTCACCTCTACATATCCGAATTTCATTCTTAATTTAAGCTCACCCAGCAGCTCCTCTTTGAGGTTTTTGATAGTAGTTTCTGGAAGACCTTATCTCACCTTTCTCTGAGTTCCTGTACTTTAATAGCTTTTCTCTTGTAGCACTTATAACTATCTCCTTTCATAATGTAATTGTTATTGTAATTTATTCTGTAATTTATGTAAATTATTAAAAGTGATATTTCTCACTAAATTAGAACTTACCAAGGGCAGTATTCTGTGTGCTCTGTTCTGGATATCTATTACTGTGTAACAATCCCCAGAATTGCTTAAAACAACAAAAATCATTTATCTCTATGATTGCTGGGGGTCAGGAATTTGGGAATTGCTTAGTTGGGCAGTGTTGGATTGGCATTTCTCATGCAGTCATAGGCAGACAGTGGCTGGAGCTAGAATAGTGGCGGGCTAAAACAGCTGAGGGCTAACTGGGCATCTCTTCTCTTCATGTACTCTCAGTTCTCTATGTGTTTTCTCCACATGAATTAGTTTGGGCTTCCTCACAAGATGGCAGCCTCAGACTTCTTAACTGGCAGGTCAACAAGTAGCAAGGCAAGGCAAGTGTCCTGAGACAACCAGAAGCTGTATTGCTTTTATGACCTTAGTCTCAGAAGTCAGGGCTGCTGCATTCTATTAGTTAATTCAGTCACAAAAGCCTAATTCAAGGGAGGAAGGTACACATTCTATCTCTTGAGGGGGAGAGGGAAAGTTCTGGAAGAGCATGTGGGATAGGAAATATTGCTGTGGCTATGTTTAGAATGTGCAATCTGTATTCTGCATATTTTTTATCCTTATTCCATTGATTCTATTTGCCTGGA
Source organism: Physeter macrocephalus (assembly GCF_002837175.3). NCBI lineage: Eukaryota > Metazoa > Chordata > Mammalia > Artiodactyla > Physeteridae > Physeter > Physeter macrocephalus. The sequence goes on from NC_041225.1 coordinate 35,598,724, forward strand.
CTTGAGCTCAGTAAATACAAGTGGATGAATTAATGACTGCTGAGTTCCATTAATGTTGACTGGTACTAATATTTGTACCAGAAGTACTACATACTTCTCTTATCTAATCGCAGCTATCAGTCAGTTGCTTCTCCAGAAGAGGGGGAAAAGTAAAAGATGCATGTTTTATTAACCCTAATGATCAGGAAGAGTGGAATATATATTACTCCTCTCAAAAAGCAAATTCAGGTCAGACAAAGAAATGTCAATTATTTTAATAGTTTTTTGAGTAGCTATTCAGAAAAAGTATCTGGTTATTTTTCCTCTTTCCTAAAAGTATAAATTTTTATTTACAGTTCTCATATCTACCCAGTTGATAGAAGGTTCTAAGTATTTCAGTGTTTTATTATTATGTAAGATGGGAATTTCTATAGCCCAAGTATTGATATATGTATGTATGGGTGTGCATTATGTGTGAGTATGTGTGTGTGTGTATATGTATATTAGTTGTCAAGGCAAACATTTTGCTCTTTGGCAAGAGTGGAGTTCATTGAGTTCAAGAATGTTCTGCACAGCTATTCTACGTTTTGAAACACATATTTATGTGGTGTGGTATTTGTAAGTTGTGTGTACAAATCTAATATATATTTAAGAAATAATATATATCTAAGAAATATATACACAGCATACATATTTGAGCAGAAAACCTAAAGTAACAAACTCTCGTATTGTTTGTTTAAAATTTCTCTGCCGAAGACTATTTATTTGAATAACTTATTACCTTTTACTAGAAATTACACAAAAATGTTGTCTTCCTTCATCAATTGTCAGTTTCTTGAATGCAAAAATTGTGTCTGACACTTCACTATGACCTGAGCAGAGTCTCCATGCCTGCTGAGTGACTAGCAGACACTACATGAGTGAAGGAGAGCCCAGCCCAGCAAAGCCGCACTTGGCACCCAATAAAAGGACAAAGATTGCAAAATCCAGGCACGGGTTCCTGCTGAGTTATAATGGCACAAAGCTTTGTTTAACAGTTAGCTTTGGGATGAAAAGGTAAACATGAACACAATATTATAGTGTATGAATGTGTATTGTAGATTCTTTTTCTGCCATGGACACCTTGGAAAAGTTATATAAAATTTAGGGGAAAAACATTCAGAACCACACAACCTGTTCCAGGAGATTCTAGTTCTTTCTACAAGCAGGTAAAGGAGAAGCACCCTGCAGGATGGTGCAACTTGATACCACCTTGAGACTCCAGCTTCAGGCTCCTAAAGTCATCTAGCATTTTCCTACCTCATAAGGTAGTTTAAAAAGATGAAAACATAATATCTATAAGAGCATTTTAAATGTGAGGACAAGCCAAATGTAAAAGACTTTCACAAAATATTCTAATTTATAGTTGTCCTATAGCAGTTTTAGGTACCACCAGCTCACATTCAAGACCCTTCAAAATCAGACCCAAATCTACCCAACTATTTTTGTTTCCACTCTTCCCCAGCTTAGACTTTAACTCCAGTTAAGCAAAATGAGTCATTAAAGCCTACATGGACCAACTCCATATCCAAGTCCTGCCCCTGTACCCCTTCACTTCACTTTCTACTCTCTGATATTTTCTTCCATCTTCCCTGTACTGATAGAAATTTTATCAATTTGTTAAGTCCCAGTTTCAAGTTCATTTTCTCCCACATATGCTGTTCTTTCATGGATTGTATGGTATAGTATAAATAAATGTTGTGGTATGAATAACTGGGTTACCAGAATATCCGGGATTTCATTCCATTTGGGCAATTTACTAGTTTAGAGTCCTTGGTCAGAACACTTGGCCTCCCTCATATAAAATGGGGCTAAAGACTATCTCTTACTGAGTCTCATCACCAAACCAGTCAGTGAGCCCGTCAACCTTAGGAAATATACAAGGAGCTGCAGGACGTAAAAATGAATGTGACAAAGCTACTGTTCTCAGAAAGATCAGTCTCCAAGGAGAGACAATTAAACTAACAGTAATACCATTGAGTCCTGGGTGCACCATGCTCTGGGAGTACAAAATAGCCTGCAGTTATTTTCAGCAATAATATTTATCTTAATAATAAGACAGATCCACACACCTGCTAGTAAGGAATGTTTGGATAGACATGGAAGGTCTGAGTTCACTTGCCATAGACTGAATGCCTGCAGTAGGAGAAAGACAAACATGCAGGAAAAACTCTTTCACTTCACTCTAGCAAGTCAGCATGGCCCCACTGGCCCTGCATCATTCCTAGAAAGTGGTGTGCTGTGGATTCTGAAGGAAGAGGTGGAGACAGAAATCAGGTCCACTTCCCATTTGGAGAAAGTGGAGAGACAGCAGAAGCAAGAAGAACTACAATCCTGCAGCCTATGGAACAAAAACCACATTCACAGAAAGACAGACAAGATGAAAAGGCAGAGGGCTACGTACCGGGTGAAGGAACAAGATAAAACCCCAGATAAACAACTAAATGAAGTGGAGATAAGCAACCTTCCAGAAAAAGAATTCAGAAAGATGATAGTGAAGATGATCCAGGACCTTGGAAAAAGAATGGAGGCAAAGATCGAGAAGAGAAACCCAAGGAGAAACACGCCAAGACACATAGTGATCAAACTGGCAAAAATAAAAGACAAAGAAAAATTATTGAAAGCAGCCAAGGAAAAATGACAACATACAAGGGAACTCCCATAAGGTTAATAGCTGATTTCTCAGCAGAAGCTCTACAAGCCAGAAGGGAGTGGCATGACATATTTAAAGTGATGATAGGGAAGAAACTACAACCAAGATTGCTCTACCCAGCAAGGATCTCATTCAGATTCAATGGAGAAATCAAAAGCTTTACAGACAAGCAAAAGCTAAGAGAATTCAGCACCACCAAACCAGCTCTACAACAAATGCTAAAGGAACTTCTCTAAGTGGGAAACATAGACTGGCTGAATGGATACAAAAACAAGACCCATATATATGCTGTCTACAAGAGACCCACTTCAGACCTAGGGACACATACAGACTGAAAGTGAGGGGTTGGAAAAAGACAGTCTATGCAAATGGAAATCAAGAGAAAGCTGGAGTAGCAATACTCATATCAGATAAAATAGACTTTAAAATAAAGAACGGTACAAGAGACAAGGAAGGACACTACATAAAGATCATGAGATCAATCCAAGAAGAAGATATAACAATTATAAACATATATGCTCCCAACATATGAGCACCTCAATACATAAGGCAACTGCTAGCAGCTATAAAAGAGGAAATAGACAGTAACACAATAATAGTGGGGGCTTTAACACCTCACACCAATGGACAGATCATCCAAACAGAAAATTTCTAAGGAAACACAGCTTTAAATGATACAATAGACCAGATAGATTTAATTGATATTTATAGGACATTCCATCCAAACACAGCAGATTACACTTTCTTCTCAAGTGCACACAGAATATTCTTCAGGATAGATCACATCTTGGGTCACATATCAAGCCTCAGTAAATTTAAGAAAATTGAAATCATATCAAGCATCTTTTCTGACCACAACGCTATGAGATTAGAAATCAATTACAGGGAAAAAAATGTAAAAAACACAAACACATGGAGGGTAAAAAATACACTACTAAATAACCAAG
>NC_041225.1:35602654-35604487 GCF_002837175.3 Physeter macrocephalus
ATCAAGCCTCAGTAAATTTAAGAAAATTGAAATCATATCAAGCATCTTTTCTGACCACAACGCTATGAGATTAGAAATCAATTACAGGGAAAAAAATGTAAAAAACACAAACACATGGAGGGTAAACAATACACTACTAAATAACCAAGAGATCACTGAAGAAATCAAAGAGGAAAGCAACAAATACCTAGAGACAAATGACAATGAAAACACATTGATCCAAAACCTGTGGGATGCAGCAAAAGCAGTTCTAAGAGGGAAGTTTATAGCAATACAAGCCTACCTCAAGAAACAAGAAAAATCTCAAACAATCTAACCTTACACCTAAAGGAACTAGAGAAAGAAGAACAAACAAAACCCAAAGTTAGCAGCAGGAAAGAAATCATGAAGATCAGAGAGGAAATAATGAAATAGAAACAAAGAAAACAGTAGCAAAGATCAGTAAAACTAAAAGCTTGTTCTTTGAGAAGATAAACAAAATTGATAAACCATTAACCAGACTCATCAAGAAAAAGAGGGAGAGGACTCAAATCAGTAAAATTAGAAATTGAAAAGGAGAAGCTACAACAGACACCACAGAAATACAAAGCATCCTAACATCCAACTCTATGCCAATAAAATGGACAATTTGGAAGAAATGGACAAATTCTTAGAAAGGTATAACCTTCCATGACTGAACCAGGAAGAAAGAGAAAATATGAAGAGACCAATCACAAGTAATGAAATTGAAACTGTGATTAAAAATCTACTGAAAGTGGGATTTATCCCAGGGATGCAAGGATTCTTCAATATATGCAAATCAATATGATACACCATATTAACAAAGTGAATAATAAAAACCATATGATCATCTCAATAGATGCAGAAAAAGCTTTTGACAAAATTCAACACCCATGTATGATAAAAACTCTCCAGAAAGTGGGCATAGAGGGAACCTACCTCAACGTAATAAAGGCCATATATGACAAACCCACAGCAAACATCATTCTCAATAGAGGAAATGCTTTCAGTTTTTCACCAAGATCAGGAACAAGACAAGGATGTCCACTCTCACCACTATTATTCAGCATAGTTTTGGAAGTCCTAGCTATAGCAATCAGAGAAGAAAAAGAAATAAAAGGAATCCAAATTGGAAAATATGAAGTAAAACTGTCACTGTTTGCAGATGACATGATACTATACATAGAGAATCCTAAAGATGCCACCAGAAAACTACTAGAGCTAATCAATCAATGAATTTGGTAAACTTGCAAGACACAAAATTAATGCACAGAAATCTCTTGCATTCCTGTACACTAATGATGAAAAATCTGAAAGAGAAATTGAGAAAACAGTCCCATTTACCACTGCAACAAAAAGAATAAAATACCTAGGAATAAACCTACCTAGGGAGACAAAAGACCTGTATGCAGAAAACTATAAGACACTGATGAAAGAAATTAAAGGTGATACCAACAAATGGAGAGATATACCATGTTGCTGGATTGGAAGAATCAATGTTGTGAAAATGACTATACTACCCAAAGCAATTTACAGATTTAGTGCAATCCCTATCAAATTACCAATGGCATTCTTTTACAGAACGAGAATAAAAACATCTTAAAATTTGTATGGAGACACAAAAGACCCCGAATAGCCAAAGGAGCCTTGAGGGGAAAAAACAGAGCTGGAGGAATCAGACTCCCTGACTTCAGACTATACTACAAAGCTACAGTAATCAAGACAATATGGTATTGGAACAGAAACAGAAATATAGATCAATGGAACAGGATAGAAAGCCCAGAGATAAACCCACGCACCTATGGTCAACTAATCTATGACAAAGGAGGCAAG
>NC_041225.1:35605177-35638244 GCF_002837175.3 Physeter macrocephalus
TTTGCGGGGCAGAAATTGAGACACAGTTGTAGAGAACAAGCATATGGACACCAAGGGGGTAAAGTGGCGGTGGGGTGGTGGGGTGGGGGTGGGATGAACTGGGAGATTGGGATTGACATGTATACACTGATGTGTATAAAATTGATGACTAATAAGGACCTGCTGTATAAAAAAATAAATAAAATTCAAAAAAAAAAGGAAAGTAGAAGCAGAGTGAGCGATTTACCTTGTTTTAATGCAAGCAGATGGTGAGGTCATGGGAACTTGTTTAAAGCCTTAGTGAACTGTCTCTTCAAATTAAGGACTTTTGAGAATTATTAAAGGTTCTGAGTAACCCCCATTACTCAAAAGATTGTATGTTCTCGCTGAGTGATCAGGCATCTAACCCCCTGTACGTTCAAACACAAGGAATACATAAGGGCATGGCTGATTGGTTTAATGAAATGCAGGTATCCACAGTCAAGGTAACATGCGGTGAGAGAGAGACAACCCGAGATAGCAAGCATTTCCCACTGAGCTGCCCTCCACTTAATGCAGTTACAGGCTTTGAAGAATCGTAGAGCTATCTGGTAAAAATAAAGTAACGGTTTCTGGAGAACCTTTCAAATGTGAATGGGTTTGGATCCCGTTTCAAAGTTTCTTGGGCTCATATTCGGTAGGGCAACATTCTTATATATTGGGATGACTGAGAATCTACCTTAAAAACACAGCTAAGCTTTAAAAGGAGTTAATCTAAAATCACATGTGGCCTGTGCCAATGTATATATTTTAATCATATGAGCCATTATTAAAGAAACTTAATTTTAAAAATAAAGTGAAAAACCATGGTTTTGTCTGGACTAAGAAACCATTATTTACCTAGTTAGGAAAATAGCTTTACATTTTTCCTTTTTTTTTTTTTTTTTTGTGGTACGCGGGCCTCTCACTGTTGTGGCCTCTCCCGTTGCGGAGCACAGGCTCCGGACGCGCAGGCTCAGCGGCCACGGCTCACGGGCCCGGCCGCTCCGCGGCATGTGGGATCTTCCCGGACCGGGGCACGAACCCGTGTCCCCTGCATCAGCAGGCGGATTCTCAACCACTGCGCCACCAGGGAAGCCCTCGTTTTTCTTTTTTAAAATTTATTTTATTTTTGGCTGCATTGGGTCTTGGTTGCTGTGTGCGGGCTTTCTCTAGTTGCAGCGAGTGGGGGCTACTCTTCGTTGCGGTGTGCGGGCGTCTCGTTGCGGTGGCTTCTCTTGTTGCGGAGCACGGGATCTAGGCTCGCGGGCTTCAGTAGTTGTGGCGCATGGGCTTAGTTGCTCTGGGGCATCTGGGATCTTCCCGGACCAGGGCTCAACCCCGTGTCCCCTGCATTGGCAGGTGGATTCTTAACCACTGTGCCACCAGAGAAGTCCCAGGGAAATAACTTTAAATTGTGGTTCTTTTTGGTAACCACAAAAAAGATGAGCTATACAAGATATTTACACTAAATCATTGTGTTTTTGCAAGTTTAATACCCGACATTTTTAGATTGGCAATTTGGAGCTAATATAAAAGAGACTGCTAGACCTGAAAAGGCCACTGGCCATGAACTACTTCAAATCCAGTTTGTTACAGATGAGAAAAATGAGGCCAGGTAAAGGAGTGACTCTCTTTAAGTCTTTAAGCTTTGCAGCAGTAGCTGATAGAAAATATGCCAGAACTCAGGAACAGGGAATAGGTGTAATTTCAAACGCAGGTCTGATATTATCAAGCTCAAATTACAAAATTGTAACCTTCAATTTCCATATAAGATAGGCATTTTCTATGAAGCACATCTTATAATACATAATCCACTGATTTAAATGAGAAAAAAATACACAGTGACTAAGAAAGGGGAAGAAATCTAAACTCAGCTGGTTTTCTTCACTGAATACAGCAAACCAAAAACTTGTTTAAATTATTCAGAAGCTAAAATAATCCTCTACATGAAAAATATCAAAATTAAATTCTGGTCTAATTCAAATGATTATTATCACAATCTTACCATCTGGAAACCCACGTTCTCTAAAAAAAAAAATTTTATCATGAAATTGAGAGTTCTATAGAAAACCCAGTAGTTACTTTCTTAGTCTGAAAGTTGAGATCAACAGCATAACATTTCATAACATTCTGATGAAGAAATAATCCTCAGTCTTAAAATAAGTGAACTCGTGGCGTGAGTTAAAATATGCCAGATTTTATGACTGATCCATACAAGAAGTTGGCTGTTTTCTCTTCCTCACGAAAGCTTTCTTGAGTAGGACAGATAACTCCTGAAGGAGAGGGAAAGTATATCCTACCTTAAAAAGGGTCTGTGCCTCAGTTATGGGGAGCTGGATGCATGGGAGGATGGAGCCGGAGGAAGGGCAGCCTTTGGTTGGCACCACGTCCAAAGCCGGGTGTGCAAACCACATGAAGACTTCAAGCGTAAATTCAGATGATGATCAAGGGCAGTATTCCATACGAGAACCTAAGTGCCAAAGGGCAACTGGAGGAAATGGGTAGAGTCTCGAGGTTGTGAATTATTTCCTTTTCCTCACAGATCCAGTGGCAGCTGGAGATTTGGATCCGGTGCTTTGCGAGAGGAAGTCAGCTTGAACTCGGGTGTTTGGGCTCTAATCAAGCAGCACTGGGACCAGAGTCAAACTCATCTCAGTCAGGACAAGAAGAGGCTTCCCTTGGGAAAAACAGAGTAGTGCTCAAGGAGAATGACAGGTGCACTAGGGAAAAAAGAGGCTCTACCTGTGTGAAATTTCCAGATTTGTTACAGAAAGCGGGAAAGAGAGTAGGATATAAAGAAAGCCAAAGAAAGAACACAAGAAAGTGGATGAAGGAAGGAAAGGAAGATGTTAGGGAGGGGACAGAACAGATCTTAGAAATTCAAATACTCTCACAGCAGACACTACAAGATTATGAGTCACTCAGTCCTATGGGACTTACTTCGCGCCCCAGATGTGAGCCCGGTACAGTGGGGATATGTGGAATTTGTCACGGGAGAGGGAGTCCTTGCTCAGCCACTTACTGGAGGAATACCATTGAGTGAATCACCTTCTCTATGCATCAGTTTTCTCTACCATAAAATTCAAATAAAAGATGCATTCACAGTCTTACTCTGAACACTAAGAAATGTACATGAACACATTTTGTAAGCCATACCTTGCTCTGCACGTGACCATTATCACACTACTTGCAGATCACATAACATTCAGTGATGTTTTCCTTCAGTCTGCTTCTTTCTAAAGCACAGTTATTAAGAGTTGGTTGTGAATGGACAGCTAAGAAACTGGGGTGAATCCTCACAAATCTGAGGCTAGCCATGGGGTTAAATGCTAGCGCAGGTGTGACCTTCAACCTGTCCTGTCCCAAACCTTCCTACCAGGGGTGTAACAAGAGACAGGGGTGCTGTAGAAGACATTCTCAAATCCTTGGTTTTCTTAGTAAAGTGGTAGAAGGAAAGTGACTCACAGTAAATTTTATAGTAAAACATACCCTGCCCTTCTACCTTTTCTCTGCTACGTAGTTCAACTTCTAGATTTTGTGTCTCCAAATACCATCCTTCTTGGTATGTTTATAATACCAACTAGTAAAAAAAAAAGTAAAAAAATAAAGAATGAATTTCTTTATGTATTTTTATTTTAAATGAACAGTTAAATCTTTTTCATGGATTTAATTTTTTTTTTTTCAAAGCAGCTTGGAGATAGAGCTATAACCTGAGATTGTGTTTTCCCTCTGTGCTGAGCCTGGATAGCATAGCATCTGAAATCTGGCCTTCATTCTACATAAATGGGGAACTGAGTGGGAAGGGGACTTGCCCAGGGACCCAATGATTGACTCTCAGATTGGGACAAGGATCCCAGTCTCCAGTATTCATGGCACCAGACTTCACCTAATGTGAGCTCCTCTAGAACACAAGCTGATTCTCCATTTTGGCTGCGTATTAGAACCACCTGGGGACTTTTTAAAATTCCAGTGCCCCAGCTACACTGCATACCAAGTGAATCAGAATCTCTGGGGGTGGGACCCAGGCATTACTACTTCTCGTAGCTTCTCAGCAGACAAGTTTGAGAACTCATGTTCTCGAGGACAATATTGAGTTTTGTATTCATGTAAATAATAATGGCTCAGTTGATGGAGTACTTTCTCTGTTCAGGCTACTGCATCAAGCGCTTTCCTGCTTTATTCCACCCAGGTCCTTGCTGCAGCCTTCTAAAGTAAGTTCTGCTATTATTCCCATCTTACAGCAGAGCAACCCGATTCCTATCCAAGAGAAACACCTTGCTCAAAGCCAAGTAGTTCTCAAGAGGCAAAGTCCAAACTAGAACCCGGAGCTCTTACGGACTAGGCTACACTCCATCTCTAACCTGACAGGCAGCCCTTCTTTGGCTGAGAGAGGAGTCACCAAGGTTTGTCCAGTGACTATTTCTTAATCTCTACTCATAACTCGACAAAAAATTCATTATAGATCAAGACAGCTGACCTTAAGGTGTGAATCCTTCATCAATCACACAAGTAACCTGAACTTATACACGATGCCAGATGTGGGATCCCGTAGAACACTGACACTTGTGTAGCAGCCCAAAGGGCTATTTTCATGAAAATATGGGGCCATAACACATAGTTTTGCTTCAGGGTTGGTTCCCCTTGATTCTGTTGACTGACTATCCAGATGCTAATATTTCATAGGACATGTCCATCCATGTCATCCCAATCTAACTTCTCACAGGAGTACCTGATGTCCAGCCCAGCATTTATCTGCGGTCTCCTCCAAAGTTAAACAAAGAGGATGGAAACAATGTAGAGTGAGAAATAGCTCTCTATTATAGTTATTTTAGGATTGATTTTGATAAACAGAAGTCCAAGGACAAGTTCTCAGAGGTCTTGAAATTCCCTAGAAAACTCATTTAACAATTTAAAATACCATATTCCAGGGCTTCCCTGGTGGCGCAGTGGTTGAGAGTCCACCTGCCGATGCAGGGGACACGGGTTCGTGACCCGGTCCGGGAGGATCCCACATGCCGCGGAGCGGCTGGGCCCGTGAGCCATGGCCGCTGAGCCTGCGCGTCCGGAGCCCGTGCTCCGCAACGGGAGAGGCCACAGCAGTGAGAGGCCCGCATACCGCAAAATAAATAAATAAATAAATGATAAATAAAATAAAATAAAATACTGTATTCTGAATTATTGGCACAATTGCTTTATTTCTAAATCCCTTCTCATAGTTCCAGTGTCCAAGTCTGCACTTATATTTATAAATGAGTTGTCACCAAATAGGGCTACTTTAACTGTCCCAGGCTAATGAGTAAAGAACAAAGGCAGATTTAGTAGGCAAACGATGAACTCCTGCCATGTGAACTCTAAATGACATCACTGTGAACTGCGGGGATGAAGGTTCTGAAGCAGCGCAAGAAGTGGTGAAAAAAATTGACTTCAGTCCAACAGATTGGGAAAGGCATATGCAAATTAAAGGAATAGCCCACACCATAGCCCTAGTGCAAGCGGCAGTTTAGTTTCAGCACAATTAATTACTCTTGGCGATTTGAATTATTTTTGCTTTTGTAACTTGGTTTTAGCTTGTTAATTTGTTCTGACTTCAAAGTAGTATGAATTAAAAGCATAAGGAGTTTAGACCTAGTTTTGTGTGTATGCATATTTAAACAACATGAGGATAAAATAGTCTAGTTCCATATTGCAGGGTCTGTGAAAACATTTACCTTTAAAAGGGTCCACACACAATGGAGTCTGATTCTGACCAGCATGAAAGCTTAGCTCTCATGGTTCTGGGTGAGCTCCCCAGAGGTACCGTGCACTGCCCGAATCAGCTCCCCATGGACCAAGGATGGGAAATACATAGCATGTGACACTTTGCACAATTTTATTGGCATTTAAGAGATTTTGTTTTAAGCTGCTAATCTAATTTTTCTATTCTCAGACCCATGTTAATGTTCAGTTAAACAGAAAATGAGAAAATGAAAAGAAAAGATGTGTTTTTAATAAACTGAATTTCCACTTGGGCTTTATTTGGATTGCCGTGGAAATTACCATGGGAAAGTTTGTCTCAGAAAACGAGACAATGATCGATGATCATTTCTATTCTTGTGACAAAAAAAGAGGCAATATAAGGTGTGGACAACATGTAGGCAAAATAGTAGACAGTACCACTCATTGGGGAACAGTCCCGGGGCACGAATGATCTTGCTCCCCTGTGAATTCCTCACACCCCAAACAGTCCTAACATATGATGGGTAAGTGCTTGCTAGTTAATTGCCATGACTTGCTTGGCATGCTGCCCTCCAGGACTCGTAGCTGGAATGTTCCCACAGCCCTGCCTCTATATTTAGGATCCAGTGAAGCAACCTCAAGACAGAAATCCTGCCGTTCAGCATCAAGTCAGCCTAGAGGCACATCCCATCCTCTGCTCCCGGTAACTTGTCTCCCTGATTCTGAGCCTCTAGTTCACGAAAAGGGGCCCTGAACTGATCTTTTTGTTTCTCTGGAGGTTGGCATTCTTTCCCTGAATTTAGCCCCTGAGGTCCCCTGGGTGTCGGTCACCTGCCCGCCTCTACCTCTGCCCATTCTGCTGCTAGATGATGCCATCACTTACGCAGGAGGCGGTAGATACAGAGGTTGGGATTCTGGGCTGAGCAGACACATGCGGGGTGCCTTGTTCAAGAAGGGAGATAACAGATGTGCTGCTTTCTACCTCTCTGGACCTGGCCAAGTTATTTACCATCTATGGCTACGAGTTTTCATGTGTAAAATGAGCTTAAAAATAATTTATAAGCCAGTTATGAGGACAAATGAATTAATTTGTATAAAGCATTTGGAACAATGCCTGACTCATAGTAAGCACTCAAAAATGAGGGCTGTACTTCTCTTAGGTCTCTCATATGCCCACACTCATGCCAAATAGCCCTGGCACTGATAACCTACCATCTTGGATGCCTCTCCAGCCACTGAATTCTGGTTTTCTGACCTACTTTCTTCTACCTCCCTTTGGTTAACTGCTACATGCTTCCCTACCTGAGGGCCCCATACCATCAAGTGCATCTTTAAATAATACCTAGCTACTATTTCATAGCCTTTAAGCCTTGCAGGGCCCTAGCTTGGCCTGAACCTCCCCTGAACAAACTTCATTTTGACACCTGTTCAGGTATAAACACTAGGGCTTTCCAACAAGAGAATGCATCCTTACCTGGTGCTATAGGCCCAACCCACTGGGTCCTAAATGCATCTATTCCCTCGTTGTCCTGTAAGCAATCCCCTAGGAGTAAGGACACAGTGACAGATCTGCACAGACAGATCACAGGTGAAGGTCTGGAGCAAAAGACAAGAGAAAGCTAAGAAAGCTGCCTAAAGACACTGTCAAAGGAGCAATTCACCTTTGTCATTTTTCAGAGCTTTTTATTTCACAAAGTACTAGAGTCTCTCATTTTGTCCTCACAGAAACACAATGAAAGAGCAGAATATTTGGATGACTAACATAGTGCTGGGTACAATTTTTACCAGATGTGGACCCTCTAAAAGTAGCTGATATGCTCCCAAAATGAGGTTCAAGTGTCATATTAAAAACTGGCTATCGCTTTTTGCACTTTTGCTCATTCCTTTAGCCCATGGTGCTCTTGCTGGTAACTTTAATAGTCTATAACCTTCTCCACTGATGATTCTTGACTGCTGATTCAGTTCTTGCTTTTCTGACTCTTTCAATTCAACAGCCTCCATTTTGGAACATTCTCAGACTGGACATTGGCTTCCTTAGGTCCCCACTTCTACAATATCCCTTTGACTTCTCACATCACAAATATCTCAACTTGAGATCCTCCTCTTGCTCCCACAATGTGAATTTTGTTTACACCTGTGGTGGGTAGACCAAACGTGACCCCCCGAAGATCACCACACCCTAGTGGTCATGCCTTGTATAAAAACTTCCCTCGAGTGTGGGAGGGACCTGTGATTTGCTTCTAGCCAACAGAATATGGCGAAAGTGAAGGGATTTTGCAGATGTAAAAAAGACCTCAAATGGGTTGATTTTGAATTAGCCAAACGGGAGTATATCCTGGGGTGGCCTGACTTTGGTGAAAGCCCTTACAAGAAGGACTGGGTCCTCCTTAAGGAGAGCTTATCTTTCCTGGCTTGAAGAAGCCCACATGGCAAGGAGCTGTGGGTGGCCTCTAAGCTCTAAGATGGCTGCCTTCAGCCAGCACAACACTGGGGCCCTCACAGAGCCACAGGCAATTAGTTCTGCCAACAACCTAAATGAACTTGGAAAAGTATTCTTCTCCAGTTTAGCATTCAGATGAGAACACAGCCCACACCTTGATTGAAGCCTTGTGAGAACCTGAGCCAAGGATTCAGCTAAGTCCTGCCTGATCTCCCAACCCACAATAAAGGCCACAGTCACAGCAGCTGATCAACAACATCACAGTTGTTTAGAAAAACTATAAAATTATACCAAGTTGAAAGAACCAGGGTGATAAGCCTTAGGGGCGACAACGTAAAAAAAAAAAAAAAAATAACAGACCAAATGTAGAATGGCCAGTTCAATAAAATCATACTAAATTACACTTGAGGTTTGGCACATTTACTATTTTGAGTTAGTCCCCAAATTCCTTCTCAAAATGCATGACTATGTGCAGTCTTATTAAAGAAACAAGTTAGAGCATCCCTGCATTGACAAGCAGACAGAATGTAAACCAGTGGGCATGTGAGAATCCAAAAGGATGCATAAGAGTACAAAGGATAAATGGGCACCATCCCATGGTGGTGATCAGGAGAGCCAGGCAGCCCTATACTCCTAAGTGGAGTCAAGAAATGGATGCTTGTAGAAAGAGACAATGGGGAACTATCACTGAAAAGCCCTCTTTGCCTCTGCACACTCTGAAAAATACAATCACAGATCACAATATCTACAGAGGAACCTACAGAGTTCCTTTCTATTCTTTTGCGAAGATCTCTCATACCATAGAAAAGGGGACTGAACTTAAGCAAATGTATGGTACTTTAATAAATATGGTACATTAGAAACTCTGAGTTTGGGGTCTCTTCATTTTTATTAAGGTTGTAATTAAAAACTTAGTTTAATGACACATTTACTTTAGGGATCCCTGTCACTGGTCACTGTGATGCTCCCCTCTGTGCCTCTAGGACAGATAGTGGGAAGTGGCAAGATAGAAAATGAATGCTAGTCAGTAGTATGTATCTATCACAGAAGGTCCAGGTGTATGCAGTTGCCCACAGACACAGAATTCAATGCTGGGAGGGCTTTCGTGCTCGCTACTCCAATTTTTATATATGGGGTAGGAAAATCTATCTCACTTTCAAAATCAGCATTGACCTTGTTTTTAGAATGTTCTTCCTTCTTATTTGTTTAATCGCTGTCATTCTAGATCTATCTTCTGGGATGATTTTGAACTATTCTCATCAGCCTCCACATGGCAGCCCTTCCAATGTGTAAAGACAGTTGTCATTGTCTCTGAGTATTCTCATTTCCTCTTGGGAGCTCAGCGCAATGAACAGCAGAGTAGGAAAGCCATTGCCTGAGATAAGAACCCTGTAATTAGGCTAATTGTTTCTCAGGTTTCTCCCTCTTCTTCATTCTGAGACTGATCCTGATGACCAATATCTTAATGCTGCTCCTAGTAGATCAGTCACCTCAGGATAACTCAAGAGTGAGACCACGGATATTCAAACTATGCTCTGAAGAAAAGAGGGAGTTCATGGGCAGGGTGTCTATTCAGAATTCAAAGGAGAAACTCTGCTTTGATGTGTATACATATTGAGTTTCTATGCAAAGTTTTATTTTAAGAAAGTTCTCCTATTTTTTTTTAAAAGTTAGAAAAACATCACCCTAGTCCATCTGTAATATATCTAATTTGAATAACCTTTTTGCAAACTTGACTCAAGACTTTAAGGCCAGGAAATGTTCATGCCTGATTAGAATGCAAAGATTTTGATGTGCTGTATATGTACAATGAAAGAGTCACACCAAAAATTGTGACAGAGAAATCTTGAAATTAAAACCATGAACAGAGTTAAAAAAAAAAAAAAAAGATGTAGGTTTGAATATAAAGAACCACTCGATAGAATTCCTCTTCACTAAAAGCCAGAAACACATCTGACATTTTATTTGCTATGATTTTATTTACATGATATTCTTGAGAAAGCAAAAATTTAGGGACAAAAGATAGATCTGCAGTACCCCAGGTGAATTTATTGGGGTAATGAAACTGTTCTATCCATCTTGCTTATGGCTATTGGTATATGACAATGTGTATGTGTCAAAATGTATAGAACTTTAAGCAAAAAAGGTGAATTTTATTGCAGGTAAATTATACGCAGATGATATAATTTTGTTTGCAGAAAATACATAATATTGATTTTATAAAAATTAAAACTTTTGTATTGGAAATGACACCATTCCATAAAGTGAAGAAAATATTTGTAAATCATTTGTCTGATAATGGACTGTATCCTGAAATTATGTAAAGGGTACTTACAACTTAATAAGATTAAAAAGCCAAGAAATAGAGAAAGTACATGACCAGACATTTCTCCAAATATACACAAATGGCTAATAAACACATAAAAAGATGATTACCATCATTAGTATCAAAACCACAATGAGACAGCACTTCGTACCCACTAGTATGCCTACATTCAAAAAGAGAGAAAATAACATGTTGATGAGGATACAGAGAAATTGTAACCTTCATACATTGCTGGTAGGAATATAAAATGGTGTAAATGCTACTTTTAAAAAGTTTGGCAATTCCTCAAAATGTTAAACACAGAGTTTTTATATGACTCAGCAATCCCACTCGAGTTTATATACAGAGAAGCAAAAGTATATGTATACACAAAAACTGTACATGAATTTTTCCTAGTTTTTTGTACTGAGGTAAAATACATAGAACATAAAATTTACTATCTTAACCATTTGTAAGTGTATAGTTCAGTAGTATAAAATACATTCATAATGTATTTTATAATACATAATGTCACCACCATCCATTTCCAGAACTCTTTGTAACCTTGTACCACTAAAAGTCTGTACCTATTAAATACTACTTCCCCATTTCCTCCTCTCCCTAGCCCCTGGCAACCACCATTCTACTTTTTGTCTCTATGGTTTCGACTCTGGTGAGTTATCTCATGTAAATGGAATCATACGGTATTTGTCTTTTTGTGACTAATTTCACTTAGCATAATGTCCTTAATGTTTATTCATGTTTTAGCATATGTCAGAATTTCCTTCTTTTTTAAGGCCAAATAATATTCCATTGTGTGTGTATGCCACGTTTTGCTTATCCGTTCATCCCTCAGTGGGCACTTGGGTTGCTGCTTTCACATTTTAGATATTGTGAATAATTTTGCTAAGAACATGGGTGTACAAATATCTCTACAGAACACTGCTGTTAATTCTTTGGGGTATATATTCAGCAGTGGAATTACTGGATCATGTACATGAGTGTTCATGGCAGTGTTATTCATACTAGCCAAAAGTGGGAACAATCCAAATGTTCATCAACCGATAAATAGATAAATAAAATATGTCATATCCATGCAATAGAATATTACTCCACACTAAGAAGAAATTACTCATACATGCTACTACATGGATAAACCTTGAAAACATAGGGCCAAGTTAAATTAGCCAGCCACAAAAGACAACATATTGTATAATTCATTCATATAAAATATGCATAGTTGGCAAACTTATAGAGACAGAAAGCAGATTAATGCTTGCCAGGGAATGGGGTGCGGAAAAATTAATACGGAGTGATTGCCAGTACAGAGTTTCTTTTTGGAGTGATGAAAATGTGCTAAGATTGGATTGTGGTGATGACTGTATGTATGAATCTGTGAATGTACTGATCCTAAAGCCAATTCAACTGCACACTTTAAATGGTGAGTTGTATGGTATATGACTTATATAATCAATAAATCTGTTAAAATAATTACACCTCAACAAACCTGACTCAAAAGAGAAACAATTTTAAACTTCCAAGGTCCAAAGAAAAGAGGGCAAAACACATAAGCAGCAAGTTTCTCTTAGAAAGGAATATAAATAACCAATACCCTATAAAATGATACTCAATTTATCAATAGTCAAACTAATGCAAATAAAAC
This sequence comes from Physeter macrocephalus, assembly GCF_002837175.3. Classification (NCBI taxonomy): domain Eukaryota; kingdom Metazoa; phylum Chordata; class Mammalia; order Artiodactyla; family Physeteridae; genus Physeter; species Physeter macrocephalus. Next base: position 35,617,301 of record NC_041225.1, read on the forward strand.
AAAAATGAGATCGATTTTTCCCAATAAGATTCACAAAAATCAGAGATTGGCAATAGCCAGTGTTGGTGAAGTTATAATTAATCTTCCCACCCTCAGGACTCATAAATGCTCAACTGAAACAAATTTTGTAGAAAGAACTTTTGTAATACATTTCCAAGTGAGTAATGTGCATAACTTCTTATCTAATTTTAAGGCCTTAGTAACACAGGTTTTATAATCAAACATTCAAAACTGTTCCTGCAGTGCTTGGCATGGAAGTGACTTCCCAACAGCATCTGTCCAGAAGGGACCCTGCTGAGGCAGGGACTGACCTTTGGTTCCAGGCTGTGAGGAAGGTGTGAAGGGTCCTGAGACAGAGGCTGGGACAGACAAGGGGGCTGAGACTGAAGGCACATAGTGGTCCTGGTCAGTTGTATACAATTTGGTACAGATTTTCTATATTTCAACAATTACTCTTGTCTTACCAAAAGTTGGCCCTATAAAAATACAAGTGTTGAAAATGCATGCAGTGGACATCATCACAGGATGTTTATAATATCAGAAGAATAGTGCTCATCTTTAGGGGACTGGTTACAAAAATTGTGGTACATCTATAAAATACGCTAGCCTGTGGCCATTACACACGATTTGAAAATATACACTGTTAACGTGCAGAAGTCTCTGCAATATTGAATGAAAAAAATTACTTAACATTGATAGTAAAATTATAAAAATGTGAAAGCATTCATTCACATACGCTTGTGTGCACAAATAAAGAAATATCACCTGGAAGGCGCCAGTGACACCTCTTCCATGAAGTATTTGCTAATTAAGTCCAAGTCCTTGCCATCGTGTAGCTTGTATCCCAACGTTGTGGGAAGAGGAGGAGGAAGAGTGAGTTTGGGGAAACGGTAAGCAATAATAAAATATGATAAATTCAGAAAAATGAAAAGTTCGATGAATAAAACTTACAAAAGTGAGATATGAGAGGAAGGGCTTTGGGTGGACTGGGGTGGGGGGTGATATTTAGCAAGGATGGTCAGAGGAGAACTCTCTGAGGAGGTGACATTTAAACTGAGATCACAGTGATGAGAGCGAGCCAGGTATGTAAAAATATGGAGCAAAGAGTTCCTGCAGAATGAACAATAACTACACAAAGATCCAGAGACAGAAGTGTGGTTGGTGTGCTCAAGCCACAGAATAAGGCCAGGGGAGTAGGGGGGCAATGAGCCAGGGAGAGCTGGCTGGAAAGGCAGATCGAGACCAGATCACATGGACCCATGTGGGTTTTGTCAGCCACGGCATAGACACTTGATTATTATTTTAAGTGAGATGGTAATCTATGGCAGAGAAAAAAAATATCGTTTACTTTAAAAAAGATTACTAGGCTGCTGGTCAGTGAATGTACTGCAGAGTAGAAGCTAGGAGGACAGCAGGTGTCATTGCAGTGGCACAGGCAAGGGATGCTGATATGCACAGGGATGGCAGCTGTAGATGTGATCAGGTAGTGAGAAGGGGTCAGATTTGGGGGCATTTTAGAAGTAGTGCTCACCAGACAGCTGGTGGATTGGAGGTGGGGCTGAAGGAATGAGAAATATCAAGGCTTTCTGCTAGATATTTGACTTGCACAACTGTGAACAATAATGTCACTGACCAGGGGAGGAGCATGTTAGGGTGTTTGGGAGTATCTAAAACTGAGCAGGACCCTGTGGGGCCCTCGCGGGTACAAATCCTTCTCGTGTTCCCCATTTCTTCTTTGTAGGAGATGGGCTTCATTCAGCTTCCTTAACCTTCCCTGCATTCCAAAGGGCAGATTCAAACAGTTGCTGATCAGGGAAGGGAGGGGGTGAAGAAACAAGGGAGAAGCAGTCAAGAAACAGTAGTGCAGCCTTGGGGCAGGGTCCTGTCCTGGTTCCTCAAAGAATATACAAAACATTATCTCTGAGCTCTTCTACAGAAGCAAGGCCGCCACCTAGGCAGAGGATGGCAACTTCAGGCTGAGCACAAGATTCCTGGAGCACCACCCTGTTACCACCAACCAATCAGAAGAAAGTCACTCACCCCGCAGCCCTCACCCTAAATTTTGCCTATAGAACTTTCCCCGCCAAACCATTGAGGAGTTAGAGGTTTGTGAGCATGAGCCACCTGTTCTCCTTGCCTGGCCCTGCAGTAAACCTTTCTCTGCTTCAAACTCTGACGTTTCAGTTTTGGCCTCACTGTGCATCAGGCACATGGACTTGTGTTCGGTAACAATTTCAAGAGTTCTTTTTGGAAACATTAACTTTTGGATACCTATTAATTATCCAAGTGGAGATGCTGAGAAGGCTGGGTATTTGTATCTGGAACTCACAGGGGAGGGGTCAGAATTTGCCATACAAATTTGAATGTCATCAGCAGTAAGGTTGTAGTTAAAGATAGGAGACTGACTAAGATCACTTAAAGAATGTAGGTAGAAAAGGGAAGATGAATAAGATTGAATTCTGGGCCCTCTAAAGCGAGGAGAGAAGAATCCAGCCAAGTAGATCAGGGATTGGGAAACTTTTTTTCGTAAAAGGCCAGGCAATAGAAACTTTCACCTTTGAAGGCCATACGGTCTTGCCTGTGCCTCCTCAACTCTGCTATTATATCACTGAAGCAGCCACAGACAAACACAAACAGGCATGGCTGTGTTCCAAGAAAACTTTATTTACAAAAGGAGGCAGCAAGCAGAATTTGGCCAGCAGCTGTGATTTGCCACCTCTGGAGTTGATAAGAAGGAATAGAAACAGTGGTTAAAGGAAAACAAGCCAACTGTGGTGTCACAGAAACTTGGAGAAGATGCTTTAAGATGGAAAGAATAGTCTGTCAAGTGAAATTGAGAAACATGAAGGCTGAGCATGAAAGCTTTCAGCTGCACGGTCTATGTGGTTTGCTGAATGCACTGCTGTTTCCCCCAATATCCTGGGATGCGGCTCCTTCTGCCTGCAGTGTCCTCTACCCCGAATCTCCGTTTGATGAATTCCCCTTCATTCTTTTTTATTTTAACTCCTTTTTTTAATTGAATGATTCTTTAAATTCTACAGTGCTTTACAATTTTCAAAAGTTTCACACACATGATTTCATATAATAACCCATTTTTTTCATCTTTAGGTCTTCAGTAATACCTGACCCCAGAAGCTTCTGTAGTAGACAGAATAACAGCCCCCCCCAAAGAGTTCCTCATCCTAATCCATGGAACCTGTAAATATCTTACCTGAATTAAGGATCTTGTGATAGGGAGATTATTCTGGACTACCTGGATGGGCCCTGTGTAATCACAGGGGTCCTGGAAGAGGTTGAATTGTGTCCCTCAGAATTCACACGTTGAAATCCTAATCCCAAGGACCTCAGCATATGATCTTATTTGGAAATAGGGTGATTGCAGCTGTAATTGATGAGGTCATACTTGAGTATGACGGCCCCCTAACCCAGTATGACTGGTACCCTTATAAAAGGGGGAAATTTGGACACAAACAAACATATATAGAGAGAAGGCCATGAGAAGTTGAAGGCAGAGGTCGGAGTCATGATTCTACAAGGCAAGGAATGCCAAATATTGCCAACAAATCACCTGAAGCCAGGTGAGACACCTGGAACAGATTCTCCCTCATAGCCCGTAGGAGAAACCAACACTGCCAACACCTTGAACTTGGACTTCTAGCCTCCAGAATTGGAAGACAATACATTTCTGTTGCTTGTAGCTTTGCACTTTTCTTTCTGCAGCCCTAGCAAATGAATACAGGTTCTTAAGAGAGAGAGAGGCAGGGGAGGAGGTAAGAGTGATACAGAGGGAGAAAGACAAGCTGAACTTTGAAGATGGAGGAAAGGGGCCATGAGACAAGGAAGGAGGACCACCTCTAGACACTGGATTCTCCCCTGGGGCCTCCAGAAAGCAATGTAGCCCTCCCTGCACCTTAATTTTAGCCCAGTGAGACCTGTGTTGGACTTCTGACTTACAGACCTTCATGATAGTAAATCTGTATGGTTTTAAGTCACTAAGATAGTGGTAATTTGTTACAGCAGCTAAAACACTTTCCAAATTTCAAATTCTTCATATACATTCCCTGCACGAAGCTAACTCCTGTCACTCTGGCTGGACCAGGAATATCTTAAAGGCAAGTGCCAGATTTTACTCATATTCTGATCCCTAAAACACAATAAATACTCAGTAAATAAATGTAGGTAAATGTATGTTGAATGAATACGTCTTTCACCACGTTCTTCACTGCTTTTTTCTGCCTGGCTATAAGCTACTCAATTTTTAAATTTCTGGCCTTGAAACTCATTTTCTTTACATTCCTTAATCAGTTGTATTACATTTTATCAGACTACACATTAAACTGTCCTAAGTGCTTTTGAAATTTGGAAAAAAAAAAAAAAAAGACTTTGAAAACCCAGGCAGAAACAGGACCCATTAGGAAAGTGTCTTTAGCAGAAGATTGTAATGTGAAGTCACTTGACCTAATTTGCTGCAAATCACTCCTGAATATATTGTAGTAGGCAGATCTGAATGGGCAATTTCACAGGAGGAGCTGAGCTGAGCTGATCCTTATCCATCTGCAAATCTATTTAGTTTTATAGGTGAAATAATAATAAATTTCATTAAGGCTTATTGAAAACTTTTTCTAATGATTATAGATAAGTGTATGAAGTCATTGATTTTTTAAATGTTGCAACTGCAAGTCTAGCTATTCATGTACTTGTGCTAAATATTCCTAAGTATGAATGATATTCTACTAAACACTGAGTTAACTATGGATTCTCCTGGTTCTCCAGGATGTCCTTAAGCTTGCATGCTCAGCAGCAGCCTTGCCACTGAGTTAAAATGTGTTATAACTTATCTCTGCAACAGAAAAATCCTTCATTTCAGAAAATGGAGAGTCAGTTGATAGTTACAATTATGTCCAATCCAACCAGATAAAAGCTCAATTGTAACAACAAGTGCTGAACATCTCCTTTGTGTGGTTGTAACTCAAACATTTTTCAAAGTTATCACATGTGTTGCATCTTTATACTTTATCTCATTTATTCCTCCCCACTGTATATGACATAGCTATTCTTATCACTAATTTGTAGGTAAGGAAACCAAAGCTAAGCATGTGGAAAAGACTTAACCAAGGTCATACAGGAAATTAACAGTGGATCCAAAACCTGTACAGGAACCCCTGACAAGAGTGCCATTTGCCTCTAATTCAGTGGAAGGGCACAGATTCCAAGAGAAAGAGTGAACTCATTCTCCTACTTCAAGGTGATTGCAATCTCTCAAAACCATAGACTCTTGCTTTTCAGATTTGGAAGGGACATTTGATCCAATATCCCATATCTTGGCAGGTGAGCAACCTTACCAAAGAGGAGCCTGGCACTTGTCATAGGTCAGTGAATGGTGAACTAGAACCAGAATCCAGGTTTCTGTGACCTCCCTTTGCTTTCCTTAGCAGCATACACAGATGGAAAGGTCTGCAGAGATTTACAGCAACTATATCACCCAGGGCCAAACTGTGACGAAATCACAGTATAAAGCTGTGGTTAGAGCTGGCTGGGGTAGGCTCAGAAAGGATTCTTGAAAATACCAGGCTCAGAAGCAAGTGAGCAATCAACCAACCAAGCAAGCAAGCAAATGGAAGTACACACACAGAAGTAGAAGATGGCATGTGTTTAAGTTATCATATAAAACCATCAATAAATATCATGCAGGGCTAGACATGTAGGTAAACTGGGCCATAGCACAGTGTCATAAGAGGGGAATGGCAGGAATGGGAATACATAAGAATATACTTGTACAAGTGACTCCTTCTGCATGGAATGTATTTTCCCAACCTCACCCCTTCTGCCTACTACAATATCACTTATCCTTGAAGGCCCAAACCATAGGTCACTTTTTTCATGAGCCTCTATTACCTTCCTTTGGCAGAAGGAAGTTCTTCTCCAAACTCACTTTATTTGCTCCAACAAAAGAGCTTGCATCTCGGTCTCACTCAACTGTTATCAATGAGTTGGGCAGGTGTTCTCTTTCTGAAAAATTCTTAAGGGCAGAGATTCTGTGTTACTCACATCCTGTGATAGAATGCAAGGTAAGGAAGGGACAGAATAAGAGATGAGCCTGGAGGTGGTGGAAAGGAGACGTCTCGGAAGATGTGGTGGAGCAGAAGGGTATTAAAAAGAAAATCTTTGATCAACTGACCAAGCTGAAGAAAGAGGATAGAATTGAAACTGTAAATAAAAATCTTCCAACCAAAGCCCAAGACCAGATGGCTTCACAGGTGATTTCTATCAAATATTTAGAGAAGAGATAATACCTATCCTTCTCAAACTCTTCCAAAAAATTGCAGAGGGAGGAACACTCCCAAACTCATTCTATGAGGCCATCATTACCCTGATATCAAAGCCACACAAAGATATCACAAAAAAAGAACATTACAGACCAATATCACTCATGAATATAGATGCAAAAATCCTCAACAAAATACTAGCAAACAGAATCCAACAACACATTAAAAAGATCATACACCATGATCAAGTGGGATTTATCCCAGGGATGCAAGGATTCTTCAATATACGCAAAACAATCAATGTGATACACCATATTAACAAATTAAAGAATAAAAATGATATGATCATCTCAATAAGGCAGAAAAAGCTTTTGACAAAATTCAAAACCCATTTATGATAAAAACTCTCATCATTACCCTGATATCAAAGCCACACAAAGATATCACAAAAAAAGAACATTACAGACCAATATCACTCATGAATATAGATGCAAAAATCCTCAACAAAATACTAGCAAACAGAATCCAACAACACATTAAAAAGATCATACACCATGATCAAGTGGGATTTATCCCAGGGATGCAAGGATTCTTCAATATACGCAAAACAATCAATGTGATACACCATATTAACAAATTAAAGAATAAAAATGATATGATCATCTCAATAAGGCAGAAAAAGCTTTTGACAAAATTCAAAACCCATTTATGATAAAAACTCTCCAGAAAGTGGACATAGAGGGAACCTACCTCAATGCAATAAAGGCCATATACGACAAACCCACAGCAAACATCATTCTCAATGGAGAAAAACTGAAAGCATTTTCTCTAAGATCAGGAACAGACAAGGATGTCCACTCTCACCACTTTTGAAAATTCAACATAGTTTTGGAAGTCCTAGCCATGGCAATCAGAGAACAAAAAGAAATAAAAGGAATACGAATTGGAAAAGAAGAAATAAAACTGTCACTGTTTTCAGATGACATGATACTATACATAGATGATCTTAAAGATGCCACCAGAAAACTACTAGAACTAATCATTGAATTTGGTAAGGTTGCAGGATACAAAATTAATGCACAGAAATCTCTTGCGTTCCTACAAACTAACACGAAAGATCGGAAAGAGAAATTAAGGAATCAATCCCATTTACCATCACAACAAAAAGAATAAAATAACTATGAATAAACCTACATAAGGAAGCAAAAGACCTGTACTCAGAAAACTATAAAACACTGATGAAAGGAATCAAAGATGACACAAACAGATGGAGAGATATACCATGTTCCTGAACTGGAAGAATCAATATTGTGAAAATGATCATACTACCCAATGCAATCTACAGGTTCAATGCAATCTCTATCAAATTACCAATGGCACTTTTTACAGAATTAGAACAAAAAATTATGCAATTTTTATGCAAACACAAAAGACCCCAAATAGCCAAAGCAATCTTGAGAAAGAAAAATGGAACTGGAGGAATCAGGCTCCCTGACTTCAGACTATACTACAAAGCTACAGTAATCAAGACAATAGGGTACTGGCACAAAAACAGAAATATAGATCAATGGAACAGGATAGAAAGCCCAGAGATAAACCCACGCACCTATGGTCACCTAATCCATGACAAAGGAAGCAAGAATATACAATGGAGACAAGACAGCCTCTTCAATCAATGGTGCTGGGAAAACTGGACAACTACATGTAAAAGAATGAAATTAGAACACTCCCTAACACCATACACAAAAATAAACTCAAAATGGATTAAAGAGCTAAATGTAAGACTGGACACTATAAAACTCTTAGAGGAAAACATAGGAAAAACACTCTTAGACATAAATCACAGCAAGATCTTTTATGGCCCACCTCCTAGAGTAATGAAAATAAAAACAAAAATAAGCGAATGGGACCTAATTAAACTTAAAAGCTTTTGCACAGCAAAGGAAACCATAAACAAGACGAAAAGAAAACCCACAGAATGGGAGAAAATAGTTGCAAATGAAGCAACAGATAAAGGATTAATCTCCAAAATATAAAAACAGCTCATGCAGCTCAATATCAAAAAAACAAACAACCCAATCAAAAAATGGATGGAAGATCTTAATAGTCATTTCAGCAAAGAAGTCATAGAGATGGCCAAGAGGCACACAAAAAGATGCTCAAAAGCACTAATTACTGGAGAAATGAAAATCAAAACTACAATGAGGTATCACCTCACATTGGTCAGAATGGCCATCATCAAAAAAATCTCCAAACAATAAATACTGGAGAAGGTGCAGAGAAAAGGGAACCCTCTTGCACTGCTGGTGGGAATGTAAATTGATCAAACAACCTAAATGTCCATTGACAGATGAATGGATAAAGAAGATGCGGTACATATATATATAACGGAATATTATTCAGCCATAAAAAGAGATGTAATTGGGTCATATGTAGAGATGTGGATGGACCTAGAGTCTGTCATACAGAGTGAAGTCAGTCAGAAAGAGGAAAACAATTATTGTATATTAACGCATATATGTGGAATCTAGAAAAATGGCACAGATGAACCTATCTTCAGGGCAGGAATAGAAAGGCAGATGTAGAGAATGGGCATGTGGATACAGTGGGGGGAAGGGGAGGGTGGGATGAATTGGGAGATTAGGTTTGACATAAATACACTAACATGTGTAAAATAGACAGCTAGTGGGAACCTGCTGTACAGCACAGGGAGCTCAGCTCAGTCCTCTGTGATGACCTAGATGGGTGGGATGGGGGAGGGAGGGAGGTCCAGGAGGGAGGGGGTATATGTATACATACAGCTGATTCAGTTCACTGTACAGCAGAAACTAACACAACATTGTAAAGCAATTCTACTTCAATAAAATTTAAAAAAAATTCTCTCCTATCCAGAGCAAAAAAAAAAAAAAAAAAAAGTTGGAACCAAGTGAGAATCTGAAAATGAGCAGATCTTGTTTCAGCTGCAGGACGGCTCAAAGGTTGAACCATCACTTTTTAGCAGGACAGTCCTAGGAACCTAGAAAGACTGACCTGGAGTGAGCTGTGTGGTTGGTAAGGCCAGATGGCCCAGGATCTGAATATAAAAAATGGACATTTGGTGGTATTTCTTTGATGTTTCTGAGATACTTAGCTCAGATAGAGTAGGAGCAAGACAGATATTTAAGAGATACATAAGGATCTGTTTGCTCTGAATTCCCACAGAGTCCATCATGTAGAAGGTCTTCAGCATGTGCTCTGGTACGTTCAGTACATGGATATCCTCAGTTCCTTCCTACTCTCTGTGCTTCCTTCCATACTCCACCTGTGCTCCGCACAGATGCAGGCACTGCTGTGCATCTTTGCATCCCTTACTGATGCTGCTTCCATTCCAATCATCTAAAACACATGCTGAGCTTACTTTTATCCCAGCGCCTTTGTGGTTCTTGCTCCATTACCTGGAACGCTCCTAGCAGGTATCCACATGGCTTGCTCCTTCACTTCCTTCATGTTTTTCCTCAAATATCCCTTTATCAGCAAGGTCTTCCCAAATAGTAAAATGAAAAAAGCAAATCATCCTCTAGCCACCCTCACCCCCTCCATCCCTCTTACCCTGCTTTACTTCTCAGCATTGTTATTTCCATTATCTGACTTCCTACCTATTTACTTATTGATTTCTGTCTCCCAGTAGCAAGTAAGTTTCCTAAGGGCAAAGACTTATTCATTTTGTTCTCTGATGTATCCAAATGCCTGTGGCAATGCTTGGGTTGCAGTCGGCACTAAAGTAACATAAGTTGATTGATTGAAGAAACCAGAATGCTCTACTACTTCTAGCTTGAAAAAGTCATTGTATAGAAAATTGATGCTGCCTGGCTCCACCTACATCCATTTCCTTAACACCAGCTTGAATCTAGATGAAATTCACTGCCTATTTGAATACAATGCATGTTCAACTGCTGACATTACAACCTTTCAGTCACTCCAAAAGCCCCAATTCTAACTGAATTGTATATTTTGCCTCTCCTTCTTTATTAAGTCCCGGCATCCACTGCTGCTGAGCCCGCCCAACTTATCACAAAATGTGGGTCTGATGCTCAATATCTCTGTTCCAAAAGAATTGAAAGAATACAGCAGAAAGCACCAGTTGGAAAGCTCTCACAGCATTCCTGCAACAATTCCAGCTCATTTTGAATGGAAGCTGATAAAGATTGACTACCTTTATGTGGTAGCAATTCATCATGCTTAGAGTCTCTTTGTTGAACATCAATCTTATAATTTTACCGGGAGACATAATAGTGTAAATATATTATTCATAAACTAGAGTGAATCCCCACTCACCACCATAACCATTTTGACAATAAATCATAACATGTAAATGGTTTTTTCTTCTTCATATTTTTTTTCTCTTTTGGAGACTCAACAAAATACATCTATAAACAGAACAAAGAGCAGAAGAAAGAATTCTCTGAGCAAGAGCAGAAACTCATAAAAAGGAACCTGGATTAAATGTACAAACACGAGGGAACACTGTTGAACTGAAATGATTTTTCTTTTCAGAGCTGCTAAACCATTTAAAAAGCTTTCTTATTTTATCTTTTTTTTTTTTTCTTTGTTTTGCAGTACGCCGGCCTCTCACTGCTGTGGCCTTTCCCGTTGCGGAGCACAGGCTCCGGACGCGCAGGCTCAGTGGCCATGGCTCACGGGCCCAGCCGCTCTGCGGCATGTGGGATCCTCCCGGACCGGGGCATGAACCCGTGTCCCCTGCATCGGCAGGCGGACTCTCAACCACTGCGCCACCAGGGAAGCCCCTCTTATTGTATCTTTTAGTTGTACCAAAAGCTACAGTTATTCTATGCCACTGAGCATTCTGGGTGAATGCTACATACCTAATAACTCTCAAATGGTTAGAAGATATGTCCACTGATTATAAAAAGCAGCCCCAAAAGTGGTATCTTAAAGTAGTTATCATATATGTAGAGAAAAAAAAAAAGATAAACGCTGTAGTTAGCAGAACTGAATTCACAATTTCTCAAATTACTATTAGCAACAATCTTAAATTTACTTTTTCTCATGTGTAACAGGAAAATCATACTATATTTTATTCCTATAAGATAAGATATATAGGAGTTAAATAAAGTGATGCACCTGGATATTTTTATGACAAGGTATAATACAAATATGATCAATCATTAACACATTTTGGTGTTACCTACCAAATTAGTAGGGAAACTCAAATTTCATAACATATTTTGGGAAAGGTTGGAAGGAAATACAACAAAACAAGAACTGAAAATGTTAAGATGAACCAGCTTACCTCCATTAGAGATAAAGGGAATATGTGGTTGAATCTGGGATGGAGATTTCTAATTAGCATGTTTGGTTTATTTTTGTAACTCTCATTGGAATTTAGCAGCCATCACATAATTCAGATCAATAACTTTCTCAATGCATAGCATTCATATACAAGTCAAAATATCAGATTGAAGTAACTTGACACTCCATGTGGGGCTATACTGGTATGCAGCTCAGAAATGACCTGTATCTAAAGAATTCAGTGAGTGACACCTGGCTTCGGGAACTATCCTCTCTCACTGAATGATGTTGATTTTAAGAATCCTTGGGGTTGATGAGATGATCTTTCCCTTGGTATGTCTTGATAATTCCAAGAAGAATGAAATAAGTACAAATAGGATCACCCCTCTGCTTTGTTGTCTAATTTCGATCAATTCTATGAAATAATTATCTCAGAAAAGATGATGAATCGATGGAAATATAGAAGTAATTAAAGAAACTATTCATACAGTTTCCAAAGTGCTGAAAGAAAGACTTCAGAGAATTAAATTCTTGAATCTGCTACTTACTATTTTTATGAACTTGGACAAACAATTTAAGCTCTCAGAGATGAGGGCTCTTCAGCTGTAAAATGGGCTGGCAAAGTTGAATTTTACTTCCCTGTGCTACTTATAGACGCTATAACATTATACGGAGAGTGTTTTGAACACTGAAGAAGACCATGTACTTTGTACTACTAATAACGATCAGTGCTGTTATGAATAAGAAGGAAGGTAGACTTAGTCATTTAAAATCTCTGAGCCTGACATACACCCTCAGCAAAAGTGAAAAACAATCTGTGCCTGCGTGATTCTCAGGATGGCTGGAAAGCTCAAATGATACCATGTTTTGGAAAGTACTTTGCAAACTATAATGAGCTTGACAGAGTGGTTAATGTGCCAATATCTCCTCAGAGGCACTGTCTTAAGTTGAATTTTTCAGACCTTTTAGAGCCAGAAGTGTCTGATCACAGCTTAGGCTTTCTCCCCTTTCATTACATATTTACTCATCATCGCTCCATAGAATTAATTGAAAACAAAACAAGCAGGACATAGGCCAGAAGTAAATGTTCCTGTTAGATGCACTGAACATTACAATTTGGAGGAGAGGAGACGAAAGCAGAAGGAAATTAACAGACTAGGTGCCAGTTAATTTGCACGAGACCAAAAATAAACATTGGGGCCAGAATTCAAGCCCAAATCTGCCTCCCAAGAATCCGTACTTTGGAAAACATTAAGGGTCACCAAATCATATCACCTTATTTTGCAGGTCAAGAAAGCAAAGATTAGAGAGAGAAACTGACTTGCCCAAGGTCACACAGCTATGAAGGTCAGAGACTAAAACCCTAATATCCCGACTCCACCTCCAACCTCCCGTCAGTCACTGTGCTCAGGGGCTAACTGCGGCTAATGCACTGTTTCAAGCTGAAGGGCACACAACTAGAAACAAAGCAACCCCACTTCCTGCCTTCCAGAGACTCACAATTCAGCAGCCTCCATTTGAAAATGTGCTTCATGTGAAACCCAGGATGGTTTCCTCCAACTCTACCTCTTTTTTATATCACTTTTATCCATTTTCTGTGTGGGGGTGGGGGTGGGGGTGGTGGTGAAGGTGAGGGAGAGATAACTTAATAAGTCTGAGCTAGAACCTGGTTATTTGTGATTTTTAAAATTCAAAACAGGTGATTCTGACACGCACCGCCAGGGATAATCATCACACACATTTGATTCTTTTTTTACATTTATTCATACTATTCTTTACTTATTTTTTATGAGTTATTTTTATGAGTTAGTCTTATATCCTTAGAAGACTCTGGACTAGGACTAGACATTATTGTTTTTCTGTAGATCAGAAAAAGTTACAGTGTTTTTAAGCCATTTGCCAAGAATCACACTGTGAGTTTGTGTCAGAACAGGAGCTAGGGCACCTCCTGAGTCCTGAGCAGACCTCATTTCACTCCTTTCCACAGTGCCCACCATATTTCTTGCCACTCTCTCCTACTCAAGCTCAAGTCTGCCATTGCTCAGAGAAGAACAGCCAAGGGGTTAAAAAGTATATATTTGGTCTTGTATACCCATAATATGCATTTACTTCACCAGTCCAGGGTCAGCCCCTGATATATATATATTTTTTTAACCCAGGATGCAAAGAAAGTCAGTCTGTCAAGGTGGAACCCACAGCATGTCATTTAATTAATTTACAATGAAAACTACAATCAGCAGGGAGAGCAGCTGTTCTGTGTCTTTTGAAAAATACTTTTTATCCCTGTAGAAGAATTACATGGTAAATCAAATTTTAGCCAGGTATTTATTTCTCATGAAGAATCAGAGAGAGAGGAAGTAAGTGTCAAAGCTAAGCATCAAATAGCATTAAACTATGACTGCCTGGTACATCTTAGGCTACATTAGAGACATGCCAGACAACATGAACCCTTGACCTGTGTCTTGGGAAGTGCTGGGATAGGCACAGCCAGTGGACAAACTTGCTTGAGGGGAAGAATATTTTCACATTGTATCTCCAGTCTGCTATACAGTAACACTCAGTAAGAGCTGGTTGATTGTTGGAATGAAAACCTATGTCTTAGGCATTGGCCGTCCATGCTTTGAATCCATCTGTACCACTTAATCTACACCATCTTAATCATACACACTGCTCCCCAAAATGCTTCTTCTGCTTTATCTCAGTCAGTCCAGGCTGCTGTGACAAAACACCATGGACTGACTAACTTATACAGAAACTTCTCACAGTTCTGCAGGCTGGAAGTCTGAGATCAGGGTACTAGCATGGCCAGGTCTGGTGAGAGCTCCCTTCTGGGTTTGCAGACGGCCACCTTCTTGCTCTGTCTTCACATGGCAGGGCGTGTGGGGTGGGCAGAGTAAGTTTTATAATTTCTCTTCTTTATAAGGGCACTAATGTCATCATGAGGGCTCCACCTTCATGACCTAATTACCCTCATGGGGCAGGGGTCGAGGGGGAAGGTTAGGGTTTCAACACAGGAATGTGGAAGAGACACAAACAGGAAACATGCCTTTCATACCCCCCACCCCCTTCTCCCTTTCTCATCCTCCACTTGACTTCACAATTCCAATCAGGAGCTTTGCTGCCTCCTTAGGCCAACAACTACTTTTGGATTTAATATCTGCATATTGACTATGACATTCCCTCTAAAGCATAACAACAATATTCAATCTCTGGCTTTGCCTGAGGAGACTGTTTTTGAAAAGGCTCAATGGGAACAAGAAGGCAAACTTGAGGAATAAGGCAGTCTCGCCTTGCAGTAGTTATTTCATAAATGTTAAACAAAAGAATGCCAGAGTGAGTTAATTGTGTTTCACTTTGGATGAGAAAAGCTGAAATCCTTAAATAAATCTGGAATTATTTTGTTAGTAAATAACAGACCGCCCTTTATTTCCAGAGATCTGTCTAAATAATGGAAACATGACATGACTATATAATTCACAAGGTAATGAGAGACTAGATATAGACACATATACATATATATATATTGCATTCAAATAAAATAGATTTGCAAGCTTCTTAGATATATGAGCATATAAATTAATTATTCAAACATGTCTCATCAAAGCATCTGAAGGATTTATATAGTTTCTAAAATACAAAACATCTCAGAAGTGCTACTATTGAATTAATGTATTCCTTAAAGGATTATTTTCTAGTACAATATGAGAGATTCATTAGTATTTTAACATGAAATATAATTTCCAATTAACCTGCATCTCATAGCACAGGACCTTGATGGGAGTCAATAGGTTGAATAAATGAATGAATAAGTGTATGAGGAATATGTTCTTTTTGGCCTTTTAGGCAGGCTGTGAAACCATTTAAGTGGAAATAGTCCCTTTTGGGGACTGGGAAGGGGCATACTCCTCTGCACAGGAAGGAAAAGCACCCTGATGAGGCAGACATTGGTCCACATGCAGAAAGTCTGGAAAGAAACACTAGTATGAATTTCGCATTTACTGTGTGACAAGTGCATCACACAGCAATGCAATGAGTAGGCAATATGGTCTCCCTTTAATAGACAGGGAAATGGACTTAGAATGATGAAATAAACTACCACTTACGTTACAGCAGTGGAATGGATAATCTTAGACTTGAATCAACCCATCTGTCTGATTCCAAGGCTTATGCTTTTGTGGTGACTCCTGTTGTCTGTTCTCTGCCTGCCCCCCGAGGGATTAGGTAGGACAGCAGAGCTTCCTAGACCAGAATGACTTATTTTGCAGGAAGCCTCCCAAAAGGGGAAAGTCAGAGCTCTTTCTCACACTTCTTATCTGGTTAATACAAGAATGGAGAGACTGAAGTGGTGGATAAGGCTATTGGTTTATACTCACCCCCTGCTAGGCAGTAAGCTGTCAGCATGTATACTATGATTAGCTGGAGATTATAACTGTATTTAAAAACCTGGGTGTGACCTAGTCAGCCCAGATCAAAGGCAGCCTTTGGGATTTAATGCTGTTCCAAAAAAGTTAAGGGAGTGGCCTCTAATTAAGGAGTGAAACTCTAAGCACCCAAGAAAGAACTAATGAACAATAATAGTGAGACCTTTGAAGTTTATACGGCACATTTCATGCCTGATCTCATTTGTCATAAAAGAAGAAATCACCATTTGCTGAGGGATTCCCATATTTCCAGCACCACGAGGGGCATGTCACATGTGCTACCTGACGGATGTGCAGAAAGACTAGCAGGTCAATGTCAGGATGCCCATCTTACCGATGATGATGCTGAGGGCCAGAGAGTAGAGAGATGTACCTGCTCTTCCTCCCCAGTCACTGCCCTCCACTGCGCCAGCTGCCAAGAGCTGCTGACTCTCATCCATCCCTTCCCAACTCATTTCTCATAATATAACTGAAGGAAAACATGCCAGTTCTCAGAATCGAAAAACTGAGCTTATGTCTCATAAGTCTATTTTGTTTCAGTATGATTAGAATTAGCCTAAAACTGAGAAACTACCTAGGAACAGTGGGACACATTTCATAGGCAAGATTCCAGTGTGGAAATCAAACACGAATGGCTGTCATGAATTTGGGAAGCTGTGTACAAACTGGAAAAAACTATGTTTCCATCCTAAGAGATCTAGGCTAGATATGAAGCCAGGAGAGAGGAAGGGAGTTAGCTACTCACAATAGATACAATGCATAAAATAAAAAATCATGCACTTCAAGGTTGCTGTTATCAACAAGTCATGGGGGAAGAGATTATAGTCTTGGGTTGATTTTAGGGATGCAAGGAACCATCCTACATTCCCCCAAAATGTCCATCCCCAAATGTAGTCACAGGTGCAAGACATTGCTTTCATGAAGACAGCACACATAGTACTGTAGAAAACAAAACTGACCTTGAGTGATACTGATCGACGTGCAAGTCTGAAATCTCTTACCAGGTGAGTGGACGTCTGTGAATGAAGTAGCCTCCTTCAACCCTCACTCAACATCATCCATAGCAATATCTCCACACTGCCTCTTCCATGACATTGTTGTGACACTGAAAAAAAGAGAATACGCAATCGCTAATCATCAAAATGAAGGCAAAACAGGTGAGTGTTCATTTTTACAAGTTGTTTGCCAAGCCCTTCAATAAGCTCCAATTTTTAGAACACTTGAACAGTTGATGGCACAAACAAACACCATAGAACAGGGTCAAAAATGAGGAGAAACCCAGAAATTTTTTTTTTTTTGAGAAAAGTGTTTCTGGCCTAAGAATAAAGGATTTACGTTTTCAAATAAGATAAAGAAAATGAAGAAGGGCTAGGCTGACTTGAGCTGAGGGTATTGTGTTAAATGTGACTAATGAAAGGCAGAATGATTTAGAGTCAGCACGGGCTCTTTGTCACTGGAACTGTTAAAGAAAACTAGATGTTTACTCATCAGAAATGTTATAAAGGGAGTTCCTGCATTACGTGAGATGTTCAGGCATAGAACTTAAGTTGTCCTCTCATTTAAGATTTGATGAAAGGCCACAAAGTACAGCAGGATCAATGTCAAAATGTGTTATCAGTGACACAGATAAATGTTTAGGAAAAAACTCAAGTTCACATTAAATATACAGATGGATTAATAACGTTCTTCATGATACTGAGAAATGGTCCCTTGTAGTATGTGTACAACACAGGAAAAAAGACAGGATATGCAACCACTAACTGGTTGTATGATCTTGGGCAATTAGGCTTTGGTCTCCTCACCTCTAGGAAGGGGGGGTTGGATTCTTAAGGATAATCTCTGGCTCTGACAATCTATTAATAGAATTTTATTATTCCACAAGGAATAATAAAAGGAGGATTAGCCAGAAAACAGAACCCTTCCTCTGAAAGAAGAGTTCTCTAGATATTGAAGGAAGGTAATCCTAAATATGGGGCAACAAAAGGGTTCTTCTATTTCTCTTTGTAAACAACAAGGAACTGGGCATAGGGGGAAAATAAAACTGATCTTAAAAGAGGAAGAAAAGATAATCATGTACAGCTTTATTGCCACAGAGCAAAAGAAGATTATGTTAACTATCATTATTTTTAACGTTATCATCCAAATGACAAGACCCTACATTATAGAGTGTTTTATAATCATAATCCTCTACAAATTCTAGAAGATTCCTTTCTCAACCACTGCCTTTTCATTTAAGACACTGAGCTCCCCACCTACATCTACCCCAAAGTGTGATTTCTCCTCTCAGTGCTGCTCATTCCTTCCTTCTAAAATGCCCTTCCAAGGACCTTCAAGATGGCGGAAGAGTAAGACAAGGAGATCACCTTCCTCCCCACAAATACATCAGAAATACACCTACACATGGAACAACTCCTACAGAACACCTACTGAACACTGGCAGAAGACCTCAGACTTCCCAAAAGGCAAGTACCTGGGTAGGGAAAAAGGAAAAAACAGAGACAAAAGAATAGGGACGGGACATGCACCACTGGAGGTGGCTGTGAAGGAGGAAAAGTTTCCACACACTAGGAAGCCCCTTCACTGGCAGAGAAGAGGGGTGGCGGCGGGGGAAGCTTCAGGGCCACGGAGGAGAGCACAGCAACAGGGGTGCACAGGGCAAAGGGGAGAGATTCCCGCACAGAGGATCGGTGCCGACCAGCACTCACCAGCCCAAGAGGCTTGTCTGCTCACCCGCTGGGGCGGGCGGGGGCTGGGAGCTGAGGCTCGGCCTTCGGTCGGATCCCAGGGAGGGGACTGGGGTTGGCGGCGTGAACATAGGCTCGGCCTTCGGTCGGATCCCAGGGAGAGGACTGGGGTTGGCGGCGTGAACATAGCCTGAAGGGGGCTAGTGCACCACAGCTAGCCAGAAGGGAGACCGGGAAAGAGTGTGGACCTGCTGAAGAGGCAAGAGACCATTGTTTCAGGGTACACGAGGAGAGGGGATTCAGAGCACCACGTAAACGAGCTTCAGAGACGGGCGTGAGCCGGGGCTATCGGTGCGGACCCCAGAAATGGGCATGAAACGCTAAGGCCACTGCTGCAGCCACCAAGAAGCCTGTGTGCAAGCACAGGTCACTGTCCACACCACCCCTCCCGGGAGCCTGTGCAGCCCGCCACTGCCAGGGTTGCGTGATCCAGGGACAACTTCCCCGGGAGAACACACGGTGCGCCTCAGGCCGGTGCAACATTATGCTGGCCTCTGCCGCCGCAGGCTCGCCCCGCATCTGTACCCCTCCCTCCCCCCGCATGAGTGAGCCAGAGTCCCCTAATCAGCTGCTCCTTTAACCCCGTCCTGTCTGAGCAAAGAACAGATGCCCTCAGGCGACCTACATGCAGAGGCAGGGCCAGATCCAAAGCTGAACCCCAGGAGCTGTGCGAACACAGAGGAGAAAAGGAAATCTCTCCCAGCAGCCTCAGGAGCAGCAGATTAAATTTTCTTTCTTATTTTTTGTTTTTTTTTTTTTTTTTTTTCTTAGTAGCATCTGTAGCACTTGTTATCATTGCATTTCTGGATTTGTTTTTTGTGTCTGGTTGCTCTCTTCATTCTTTTCTTTTTTCTTTTTTTATTACTTTTTTAAATAATTTTTTTAAATAACTTTATTTTCTTTTTTTCTCCCTTTTCTCCTGAGCCATGAGGCTGACAGGGTCTCGGTGCTCCAGACAGCTGTCAGGCCTGTGCCTCTGAGGTGGGAGAGCCAAGTTCAGGACCTTGGTCCACCGGAGACCTCCCAGCTCCACATAATATCAAACGGTGAAGGCTCTCCCAGAAATCTCCATCTCAACACTAAGACCCAGCTCAATTCAATGACCAATAAGCTACAGTGCTGGACACCCTGTGCCAAACAACAAGCAAGACAGGAACACAACCCCACCCATTAACAGAGAGGCTGCCTAAAATCATAATAAGCTCAGAGACACCCCAAAACACAACACCGGATGTGGACCTGCCCACCAGAAAGACAAAATCCAGCCTCATCCACCAGAACACTGGCACTAGTCCCCTCCACCAGGGAGCCTACACAACCCACTGAACCAACCTTAGCCACTGGGGGCAGACACCAGAAACAACAGGAACTACGAACCTGCAGCCTGCAAACAGGAGACCCCACAGTAAGTTAAGCAAACTGAGAAGACAGAGAAACACACAGCAGATGAAGGAGCAAGGTAAAAACCTACCAGACCAAAAAAATGAAGAGGAAATAGTCAGTCTACCTGAAAAAGAATTCATAGTAATGATAGTAAAGATGATCCAAAATCTTGGAAAAAGAATGGAGAAAATACAAGAAAGGTTTAACAAGGATTCAGAGTAAAGATAGTAAAGATGATCCAAAATCTTGGAAATAGATTGGAGAAAATAAAAGACATGTTTAACAAGGACCTAGAAGAACTAAAGAGCAAACAATGATGAACAACACAATAAATGAAATTTAAAATTCTCTAGAAGGAATCAATAGCAGAATAACTGAGGCAGAAGAACAGATAAGTGACCTGAAAGATAAAATAGTGGAAATAACTACCACAGAGCACAGTACAGAAAAAAGAATGAAAAGAATTGAGGATAGTCTCAGAGACCTCTGGGACAACATTAAATGCACCAACATTCGAATTAACGGGTCCCAGAAGACGAAGAGAAAAAGAAAGGGACTGAGAAAATATATGAAGAGATTTATAGTTGTAAACTTCTCTAATATGGGAAAGGAAATAGTTAATCAAGGCCAGGAAGCACAGAGAGTCCCATACAGGATAAATCCAAGGAGAAACACGCCAAGACACATATTAATCAAACTATCAAAAATTAAATACAAAGAAAAAATATTAAAAGCAGCAAGGGAAAAACAACAAATAACACACAAGGGAATCCCCATAAGGTTAACAGCTGGTCTTTCAGCAGAAACTCTAAGCCAGAAGGGAATGGCAGGACATATTTAA
>NC_041225.1:35638441-35641686 GCF_002837175.3 Physeter macrocephalus
TTTCAGCAGAAACTCTGCAAGCCAGAAGGGAGTGGCAGGACATATTTAAAGTGATGAAAGGGAAAAACCTACAACCAAGATTACACTACCCAGCAAGGATCTCCTTCAGATTCAATGGAGAAATTAAAACCTTTACAGACAAGCAAAAGCTAAGAGAATTCAGCACCACCAAACCAGCTTTACAGCAAATGCTAAAGGACCTTCTCTAGGCAGGAAACACAACAGAAGGAAAAGACCTACAAAAACAATTAAGAAAATGGTAATAGGAACATACATATCAATAACTACCTTAAATGTAAATGGATTAAAGGCTCCAACCAAAAGACATAGATAGGCTGAATGGATTCAAAACCAAGACCCGTATATATGCTGTCTACAAGAGACCCACTTCAGACTTGGGACACATACAGACTGAAAGTGAGGGGATGGAAAAAGATATTCCAAGCAAATGGAAACCAAAAGAAGCTGGAGTAGCAATTCTCATATCAGACAAAATAGACTTTAAAATAAAGACTATTACAAGAGACAAAGAAGGACACTACATAATGATCAAGGGATCAATCCAAAAAGAAGATATAACAATTGTAAATATTTATGCACCCAACAAAGGAGCACCTCAATACATAAGGCAAATACTAACAGCCATAAAAGGGGAAACTGACAGTAACACAATCATAGTAGGGGACTTTAACACACCACTTTCACCTATGGATAGATCATTCAAATTGAAAATATAAGGAAACACAAGCTTTAAATGATACATTAAACAAGATGGACTTAATTGATATTTATAGGACATTCCATCCAAAGACAACAGAATACACTTTCTTCTCAAGTGCTCATGGAATATTCTCCAGGATAGATCATATCTAAGGTCACAAATCAAGCCTTGGTAGACTTAAGAAATTTGAAATCATATCAAATATCTCTTCTGACCACAACACTATGAGACTAGATATCAATTACAGGAAAATATCTGTAAAAAAAATACAAACACATGGAGGCTAAACAATACACTACTTAATAACCAAGAGATCACTGAGGAAATCAAAAAATACATAGAAACAAATGACACTGAAAACACAATGACCCAAAACCTATGGGATGCAGCAAAAGCAGTTCTAAGAGGGAAGTTTATAGCAACAATCCTACCTCAAGAAACAAGAAACATCTCAAATAAACAACCTAAGCTTACACCTAAAGCAACTAGAGAAAGAAGAAAAAACCCCCAAAGTTAGCAGAAGGAAAGAAATCATAAATATCAGATCAGAAATAAATGAAAAAGAAATGAAGGAAAGAATAGAGCAGAGGAAGGAACACTCCCAAACTCATTCTTTGAGGCCACCATCACCCTGATACCAAAACCAGACAAAGGTGTCACAAAGAAAGAAAACTACAGGCCAATATCACTGATGAATATAGATGTAAAAATCCTCAACAAATACTAGCAAACAGAATCCAACAGCACATTAAAAGGATCACACACCATGATCAAGTGGGGTTTATTCCAGGAATGCAAGGATTCTTCAATATACACAAGTCTATCAATATGATACACCATATTAACGAACTGAAGGACAAAAACTGTATGATGATCTCAATAAGGCAGAAAAAGCTTTCAACAAAATTCAACACCCATTTATGAAAAAAACCTCCAGAAAGTAGGCATAGAGGGAACTTTCCTTAACATAATAAAGGCCATATATGACAAACCCACAGCCAACATCGTTCTCAATGGTGAAAAACTGAAACCATTTCCACTAAGATCAGGAACAAGACAAGGTTGCCCACTCTCACCACTCTTATTCAACATAGTTTTGGAAGTTCTAGCCACAGCAATCAGAGAAGAAAAAGAAATAAAAGGAATCCTGTCATACAGAGTGAAGTAAGTCAGAAAGAGAAAAATAAATACTGTATGCTAACATATATGTATGAAATCTAAAAAAATAAAAGGTTATGAAGAACCTAGAGGCAAGATAAGAATAAAGACATAAAGACGCAGACGTAGAGAATGGACTTGAGGACATGGGGAGGGGGAAGGGCACGCTGGAACAAAGTGAGAGAGTGGCATGGACACTATTTTACATTTGGTAGTGTAAAATAGATAGCTAGTGGGAAGCAGTCGCATAGCACAGGGAGATCAGCTCTGTGCTCTGTGACCGCCTAGAGGGGTGGGATAGGGAGGGTGGGAGGGATACACAAGAGGGAGGGGATATGGGGATATATGTATACATATAGCTGATTCACTTTGTTATACAGCAGAAACTAACGCACCATTGTAAAGCAATTATATTCCAATAAAGATGTTTAAAAATAAAACCCATTTACTACTGCAACAAAAAGAATAAAATACCTAGGAATAAACCTACCTAGGAAGACAAAAGACCTCTATGCAGAAAACTATAAGACACTGATGAAAGAAATGAAAGATGATAAAAACAGATGGAGAGATGTACCATGTTCTTGGATTGGAAGAATCAACATTGTGAAAATGATTATATTACACAAAGCAATCCACAGATTCAATGCAATTCCTATCATACTACCACTGGCATTTTTCACAGAACTAGAACAAAAAATTTCACAATTTGTATGGAAACACAAAAGACCCCAAATAGCCAAAGCAATCTTGAGAAAGAAAAACAGAGCTGTAGGAATCAGGCTCCCAGACTTCAGACTATACTAGAAAGCCACAATAATCAAGACAGTTTGGTACTGGCACAAAAACAGAAATATAGATCAATGGAACAGTATGGAAAACCGAGAGATAAACCCATGCACACATGGTCACCTTATTTTTGATAAAGATGGTAAGAATATACAATGGAGAAAAGACAGCCTCTTCCATAAGTGGTTCTGGGAAAAGTGGACAGCTACATGTAAAAGAATAAAATTAGAACACTCCCTAACACCATACACAAAACTAAACTCAAAATGGATTAAAGACCTAAACTTAAGGCCAGACACTGTAAAACTCTTAGAGGAAAACAGAGGCAGAACACTCTATGACATAAATCACAGCAAAATCTTTTTTGACCCACCTCCTAGAGAAAGGGAAATAAAAACAGAAATAAACAAATGGGACCTAATGAATCTTAAAAGCTTTTGCACAGCAAAGGAAACCATAAACAAGATGAAAAGACAGCCATCAGAATAGGAGAACATATCTGCAAATGAAGCAACTGACAAAGGATTAATCTCCAAAATTTACAAGCAGCTCATGCAGCTCAATATCAAAAAAACAA
>NC_041225.1:35642424-35643883 GCF_002837175.3 Physeter macrocephalus
GGAGGGTGGGAGGGATACACAAGAGGGAGGGGATATGGGGATATATGTATACATATAGCTGATTCACTTTGTTATACAGCAGAAACTAACGCACCATTGTAAAGCAATTATATTCCAATAAAGATGTTTAAAAATAAAAAATAACAAAATAAAATAACAAAATGCCCTTCCATAAAAGTCTGAGTCATGATTTGTGTTTTAGCAGGTTTGCCAATGCACTTCTATTCTCCCATGAGATGGGCACTTTTTTCACTCGTATCCAAATATCTGGTTTCGTCTTTTCGCCCGACCTTTGAGGAAACAGTCAATGATAGTCCCAAGGCCTTATTGTCCAGATCAGGTGATGGCAACTCCAGGAAACGATGATTCTCTCCCCCTTTCCTGAGCCCTTAGCATCAAGAAATCAGGTGCCTTCTCCTGGCATCAGTTTACTTTCAGATAGGTAAGCCAGTGCAATGTTTGGACAGGACACTGAGAGTAGCTAAGCAAGCAGTAAAGGTCTACCACTGAATTTGTTAGTGGTGATAAAGGAGCACCATGGGTAGAGAGGGTGAAAAGAAAGAAAGGACACTCACTTTTGTTGGATACCTACTACGTGCCAGGCATTGTGTGAAGCACTTTACAGTTATTAGTCCATATTCTAGTCATCATCCCATTGAATCAGCAAAACGCAGCAATGACTGTATGTGAACATGGCACCTACTGTATGTAAACTTTAAAGACTTCAGCCACGGACTCAGCACGCTGCCCATTTCAAAACAGTGACAGCATGTGAGTCATTTCACTAATACCATATAGCTGACAACTGGGTAAAGGAAGACTCAAACTCAAATCTTTTCAACCTCATGTTTTATGTTTTCTTCTATCCTAGCTACCTCCACATTAGAACATTAAAAGGCAAAATTAATGCTGTGTGGTTGCCCAGTAGAGGATGTGATCAACCTCCCACTCAGAATTAGTTCCGATATTGAGACTGATGATGCTACACATGGACCAGAAGGACAAGAAAGTACTGACTACTACTCACATAACAGAACTTACTAGGGTGAACAGGAAAGACACCCAAGCTGCTGGGGAATAGCTCAAGTGAAGAAAGGGGCAGGTGGCTAGGGGTTGGGGTGAGGCCCTTGTGCACATGGCCCAGGGATGGCAGGTGGAGGGTGCACCAGGCTTACTTATCAGCGTGTCCAGAGAGGGGCAAGAGGGAAGGGGAAGGTGTAGAGCCTGAAAGCCAGCAGTGGGCACACATCAAAAATGGAGTGAGGCCTTATCTTTGATAAAGGAGGGAAGGATATACAGTGGAGAAAAGACAGCCTCTTCAATAAGTGGTGCTGGGAAAACTGGACAGCTACATGTAAAAGTATGAAATTAGAACACTCCCTAACACCACACACAAGAATAAACTCAAAATGGATTAAAGACCTAAATGTAAGGCCAGACACTATCAAACTCTTAAAGG
>NC_041225.1:35644961-35660929 GCF_002837175.3 Physeter macrocephalus
AGAGGGAAGAGATATGGGAACATATGTATATGTATAACTGATTCACTTCGTTGTAAAGGAGAAACTAACACACTATTGTAAAACAGTTATACTCCAATAAAGATGTTAAAAAAAAAAATCCATATGACGCACAAACTTAAAAAAAAAAAAAAAAATGGAGTGAGGGACTTCCCTGGTGGCGCAGTGGTTGGGAATACACCTGCCGGTGCAGGGACGCGGGTTCGAGCCCTGGTCTGGGAAGATCCCACGTGCCGGAGCAGCTGGGCCCCTGTGCCACAACTACTGAGCCTGCGCTCTAGAGCCACAACTACTGAGCCTGTGTGCTGCGACTACTGAGGCCCGTGAGCCTAGAGCCCGTGCTCTGCAACAAGAGAGGCCGCCGCAGTGAGAAGCCCACGCACCACAACAAAGAGTAGCCCCCGCTCGCTGCAACTAGAGAAAAACCCGTGTGCAGCAGTGAAGACCCAATGCAGCCAAAAATAAAATAAATAAATTTTTTTTAAAAATGGAGTGAGACTCTTTCTTTCCTATGGTGAATGAACTTAACGGGTAGGCAATGTACTCAGAGGTCAAGACGCGGCGAGATCACCTGGGCGGTAGTATTTGCCCTAAAACATTCTTTCCCTTATGCCCAAGCTGGAGTGACAGGGCCTAGAGGCCGTGTGTGGTGTTATCACTCCACAGAGCAGCACCTGTTTCATTCTCTGGCCTAATGAATCGACTCAGATGAAAGCCCAACACTCCATTGTAAACAATAATCAGCCCCAATCCATCAGGAACCAAATTATATGTTTGTGTGCACTAAAAAGGTTTAGAGTACCCAACTGTGAGTGCTGGTGTAAAACATTCTCAGCTCAGTGTAGAAGAGAACATCCCAAGAACCAGCTTCAAACCATAACAATGAACTGATGTTTACTGTGGCCTTAATATACGCCAAGTACTTTAAATACAATATTGTCAATCAACCTCCATAACCAGCACCTGTGGTAGCTGAGCAACTCCACATTTCATAGAAGAGTGACGCTCAGATGGGCTGCCGCAGGGCACAGCTCTAGGGGTGCTGTTTCCATGGTGGTCTGTATGAATGGCATCCGCTGAGGCTGTGCAGTGAACGGCCCACAGAGCTGTGCCCTGCTCAGAAAAATGAAGTAACGTGCTCTCGATAAATACACTTAGGGAATGGCTGCCCTGTAATTTGAATCCAAGTCTTTCTGACTCCTAAGTCCGTATATTAATTCTTCTGTAAGGTATCAGAAATTGATTTTTAAAATAGCTGAAAGGAATTTGGGGTTTGGGGAGGGCATATTTGTTGTAGTTGCTTTTCCTTGGGGTCTGTCTTCAGAGTTTTCAAGTAGAAAATTAGCATTCAGTCCAGGACTCCCAAGCGGGGAAGTTGGCAAACAATACATACAAGCCTGTGAATTTTAAGGAGGAATCGACTAGGTATTTCAGTGGGGTATTGGCCCTCTGTGTTTGGAATTCCTCAGTTCTGAGTTCAGGAGTCGTTTTTGGTGAGGGATTGAAGGGATGACGGGGCTTGGGAAAGATTTAGAAAAGCTTATGGGGCTTCCCTGGTGGCGCAGTGGTTGAGAGTCCGCCTGGCGATGCAGGGGACGCGGGTTCGTGCCCCGGTCCGGGAAGATCCCACATGCCGCGGAGCGGCGGGGCCCGTGAGCCGTGGCCGCTGAGCCTGCGCGTCCGGCGCCTGTGCTCCGCAACGGGAGAGGCCACAACAGTGAGAGGCCCGCGTACCGCAAAAAAAAAAAAAAAAAAGCTTATGAATATTCACTCATTTATGAACACTGATCAGACTTGGTGGAGGGGAGAGCTGGAAAGAGCATTCTAAAGTGTATGTTTGCATCTGTACCCTGCAAGGAGGTAGAAAAAGTAATTCAAATGATGCTAGAGACTGGAAGGCCCCCAGGTTTTGTGCAAGAAGGCAGTGCAGCACAGTTTGGGGTGAGCATTGTTCTGTGTGCAATGAGGCACGCCTTGGGAAGAGAGGCTCTGAGACAGCCTTCCCAGGAGTTGACAACTTAGCATAGAGTATCAAGGTGAACTCCAGGAGGGGACATTTGGAAAAGTGGCTTGGGGAGGTGACATTTACACAGAGCCTGCATTCACTGTTGGCAGTCCCTGAGGTTACAATGGTAGACAAGTAGGTGAAAGCCCTGCTTCCAGTGAGAAGCCTTGGGGTCCTTACAAGTGGAGAAGCACAGCAGAAGAGAGGGCACAGAGACATGGCAGCATGAGAAGAACTTGGCCGGACATTGCCAGTTTTGAACATGGAGGAAGAAGACATGAGCTTCACATGGACCAGAAGGAAGACTTCCACATGGAAGTCATGGAAGACACCTGGCCTCTAAAAGCTGGAAGAGGCAAGGAAACAGATTTTCCCTAAAGCCTCCAGAAGGAGCACAGCCCTATTCAAGGCAGCATGGGAAGAACTTGGCCGGACATTGCCAGTTTTGAACATGGAGGAAGAAGACCATGAGTCATGGAAGACACCTGGCCTCTAAAACCTGGAAGAGGCAAGGAAACAGATTTTCCCTAAAGCCTCCAGAAGGAGCACAGCCCTATTCAAACCTCAATTTTAGTCTAGTGAGACCCACTTCAGACTTCTGACCCACAGCACTGTTAGATAAAAATTTGCATCACTTTAAGCCATTAGCTTCCTGGAAATATAGCAGCAATAGAAAACTAATACACATATACTTAATGCTAGCTGTCCTTACAATTAGTATAGGATAAAGTTCCAAAATAAAGAAGAGGAAGGGGAGAGGAAAGGACGCAGAGAAGTTGATTCTTGTTGGGAGTGAGAGATTCCTATTGAGAAGTGATGAGACAGTGCAGGGTGTGTTTGGGAAGCAGCCAGCGATGGCGTGGACCTTGATTAGGCCATATCTGAAGTTGGCATTATAAAGATGGAAAAGTGAAGGGCCCCTGGTGCCAAGCTGAGATATTTGGGTGCAACTCTGTATTTGGTGCTGAAGGATATTCTGGGGAATCTGTGCCCATTGTAGCTTCCATTTATCTTTTCACCATCCCGCCTTCTTTCCTTTCCCTTCAGAAATTAATCTTTTGAATACTATTTGCCTTTTCAAAGGAAGCATAGGATTTTGGGATTAACATACACACACTACTGTATATAAAACAGATCATCAACAAGGACCTACTGTATAGTACAGAGAACTCTACTAAACATTCTCTAATAGCCTACATGGGAAAAGAATCTGAAAAAGAATGGATACATGTGTATGTATAACTGAATCACCTTGCTGTATACCTGAAACTAACACAACATTGTAAATCAACTATACTCCAATATAAAATAAAAATTAAATTAAATTGAAAAAAGATTTAAAAATCTAAAAACAAAATAAAACAAACAAAAAAGAAAGCATAAGAAATCAAATATAATTTCTGAAGAGAGTTTGCTGAGGAAGTCTGGTATCACGAATGGGGACCACTACAGGCTACCCAAAGGTGTGTGAGATACTTCTCCAGTTATGTTATAATAGAACAATGGCTTCACTTGTGGAGAAGGTGGACTCGATGAAAAGTGTAGAGGATTAGCTGTAGCTCGCTGGCAGAGCTATCATGATTGTGTTAAAAACAAGCTGTATTTCCTTGGGCAAGTCCCTTCCTTTGTCCATCTCATCTGTGAAACGGGTCTGCTTTCCTTGCAGATTGCTGAGAAGATCAAAGGAGGGAACGTAAGTGAAAGAACTTTGTAAGCAGAAAAGGACAACACATGTGCCATCGGCCCTCCTTAGTCCCCAAGCTCCTCACATCACCTAGAGGGACCAAGTCGCTCTTCCTGAGGCCTCAGTGCTGTCTGGTTTGGGGTTTGATCATTAACACATATATCATCATCCTCCCCTTCATTTCTCTCTTTTCCTATTCCTAATTTTTTCGACTCCCCTCTAGTCAGCTGAACCCCTTGACCACTATTTTACCTTCTCGTTAAACAGATCTCTGAAATTTATTTATTTGCAAACTGGTTTTACAACCCAAATTGCTCCTGCATAATGTATATAAAAGCATGTCAACGAAAGCCTGAGCGGGGATGGTATTCACCTGAGAAGTATAACCAGAGGCAAGACTGTTCCCTGAAAGTAGGAGGTCTTCCTGGAATAAATATTCTTTTTGGATTTGATTCTCTATTTTAAGAAGGGGGAATAGCATCAAAGTGTTAAAAGGTAATTTCATTGGTGACACACTAATAATGATTTTATCATTAATCCAGAGGGTGACTGTTCCTAAAATTATCTATTCCCAGTACGTTTCAAGGTTATGATTTTTACTGAGTTCATCTTCCCTTTACCTGACCTCATATCGAGGTTTAAATTGGCTATTTGTAGACAATAAAACTACACATTGCTTCCACCATGATACTGCTTCTGCCACATGTAAATCAGGAGGTTTCCATTCAAACTATGCCTCCTCTCTTTCCCAACCTGGAGCCTTGGGCAGACGGCATGTTGACTCAGTCCCAGCAGGACCAAGCAGGTGGACTGTCAGAGAGGGAAAGTGAGAAAGCCAAAGCTGGGCACAGAATCTGCCCACGTGGGTAGGACACACACTGGGAGAGGAACCTGTTGCAAAGATGAATTCTGGAAGCACAGCCAGGCAGGGAAATGGTGGTCTCCAAAGGATGTAGGCACATAGGGGAGTTTGACAATGTCACAGCATCTGCACCTGACACTGGACTTCTTAGGTGGGTGGAGCTCAGCACTGAGCATCCAAAAAGAAGGGGTCTGTCCTAGCACAGCCAGCCAGCCATTCGTGGTAGTTCTCCCATTTACCTCTATTCTCACCCACTGGGCACATCCTCCTGGCCCCCTTGAGATGCATACCCCCACCCCACTCTCTACCAAAAGTTGCCCTGGGAAGATGAACTATATCAGTTACACCTCAAATTTAAACAGAATGTGAAATCTCAGAAGCTCCTTAGTGATCATGAAGTTTCATATTCTCATTTTATGAGGCTCCAGAGAGCCCGGATGGCCAGTTGCAGAGGGCAAGGACCTTGACACACAGAGCACAGAACACAGTAGCAGTCACTGAATCAACTCTTGCTGGAGCTTGGTTTCCTAAATTTCATCTCACCATTTGAAAGGTAGGGCTTTGTATGCCTGAGTGGGAAAATTGGGGGACAGGAAGTACAAAGCCTTCCAAGGTCTCCCTAAAACAACCCCCATCACCACTAAAGGCAATTCCCACATAGGTAAGTCAATCATTCCAAATGGAGTAGGTCACTAGGAAGGTATTCACAACTGCAACATGAAGCCAGGAAATGGTGTCATTTCTCTATATTCAGGATCTTAGAGGAAATCCTGTGAGGGCTCTTTGGCTACATTGGTATGTGGTTTGCATCCCAGGTCTTTCTTTCATCTGTCACTCAGGATTCAGTCATGGTGGCTTGGGCCGAGAGGTGAGACCAACAGTCTTGGAGCTCAGGATCTAGTTTTGATAATGAGACATTCGATGTCTCAAGGACAATCTTTTTTCAGGCCCTTGCTTCTGTTTCCTCATCCTTTCAGAACAACCTGGCTATCCTCAGTCTCCAGCTTCAGCCCTAATCTGCTTCTATCCCCAGTAAAGCCACAGAAATCTGCAGAGGTGAAGTGGTAAAATAAAGACAAATCACCCACATTTACCACTGCATCTCAGCATGTGTGGCGTTGCTTCTTTGTACTGGCATTCGTCCCTGAATTCCTTTCACACAGGACCCTGGTCTTATCATAGTAAGAAATTGCTATGCTAATAATCATTACTGTTATGAAGAAACAAAAAACGGAAGAAGAGCAAAGAGAAGAAATAAAGGAAAACATCAATGAGGATGCCACTGGTCCCTAAAGATGGCAGGAACTAGAATGCAGGGAGAAGAGGACTGAAAGAGGGGCCAGCAGACTGTGTCAAAGGCATAACAATGGCACCCAGGCTGGTCCCTTGCCATCCTCATAGTAGATGACAACTCATGGCTCCTTAAATAGTCTGGTTTCAAGATGTCTGCTCTTTGGAGGAGAAATGATCTTTTGCCTTTGCCTAGGGATAGGTAAGGATGACTTGAAGCTACTGATGTGGACCCAGAGTATAAGGGAGAGTTTAGTTGTCCAGCCTGGAATTGTGCTACCAGCCCATCGCCAAATCCTCTGTACATCTGGGCTGTGGACATGACAAGAATTCTGTCCTCCAACAAGGAGGTGGGAAATATAGGAAAATGGAAGGAAGGTTTCTAAAGCACCTTGGGGTAAGGATCCTTCACCTAGAATACCAGCGGAGGAGGGCATCTAGGCCTGCCTGCCCCTAAACTGTGCCAGAAAAGAGGCCTTATTTCCTCCAGGCCTCCCCTGGAGTCAGCATGAGTCATTTCTTTTTGGAAACTTCCTCCGTCATTTCAATGTGTAAACCCTAACCCCACCTCGCACATCTTACATCTATCACAGGATTACCTCTAAGACAGTTCTCTCTTGGGGTGGTCTGGAAATTGTCTTTGCTCTGGGGGCTAATGAGAGATGATTGTGCATGATCAGGACAGGCAGCAATGAATACTTACACGTGTTTGTGGTTTCTAAGCACTTTCGTATCTTTCATCTCATTTAAGTTTCACAACAACCGGTGAAACGCAGAACTTGTCCAAGATCAAAGAGCTAATAAGACAAGGAAGCCTGACTCCAAATGCCCAGGTGTCCACTCCCACATCCTGTCATGTTTTGTTTTGTTTTGTTTTTTTCTGACATGTTTTTAACCCCTTCTTAGAAGAGGTCTAAGTTGTATGAGTGACCTGCTCAAAAAGATACATTCTGGTCCTAAAGTTCAAATGATGGAGACATTTGGAGACATTGAGGGCTCTGCTCTAAAGGTCTCTTACAGCTTTCTTTCTCATCTGAAAAGCTGTGGGAACTACTTCAACTAAAATAGCTTTTTCTTTGAAAGCTAATAATCACTAGCTGCTATAAAAGGAGTTAATGTAATTAACTCCTCACTGATGGACAATTAAGATGCCTGCCACTCCATAACCAGCCAACAGCCTGAAATAAATGAGAAGGTAGCTGATGAGCCTTTCCAAACTGCCAGGATTAGGTACCTTTACCTGAGACTTGTCAAAATACAATACTTCAACAGCCTGATTCATAGTCTTTTCCAAAAACAAGGGAGAACATCTTGTTTGTATATATATATATTTATAGCCTGTTTCCCATAGACATGGAAGCAACAGACACCTGTCAAGAATTTCCAGTGAAGCACTTCTGTTACCAAAGACTTCGGAATAATGTAAAGCTCTAGATGGCTGCAGCCCGGGCTTATCCTCAACCTCATCTAATCCATCAGGCCCACAGAGAAGTGACTTGCCCAGGGTTAAAAAGCAGCTTAGTGGTGAAATCAGGATGGGAACTTCAAGCTCCACATTCCATGTCTCATACTCCTCCCACTCCACTCTGATAACATTCAGATGAACTCTCTGAAATCAAAGCATTTTTAACGGGGATATATCTTAAATCAAGAATCTGTCGTCGAACTCTTGGTCTCTCTCGAAATCCTTACTCATGTCACGATTCGCTCTGGAATCCAGGATAAGCACAAGGCAGAACAAGAGGGCAGAAGTCTTAAGAGTTTGGGGGAAAAATGAGGAGCTTCAATTACGTTTTAAAATATGAATGAGGGCTTCCCTGGTGGCGCAGGGGTTGAGAGTCCACCTGCCGATGCAGGGGACGCGGGTTCGCGCCCCGGTCCGGGAGGATCCCACGTGCCGCGGAGCGGCTGGGCCCGTGAGCCGTGGCCGCTGAGCCTGCGCGTCCGGAGCCTGTGCTCCGCAACGGGAGAGGTATCCCCAGTAAAGCCACAGAAATCTGCAGAGGTGAAGTGGTAAAATAAAGACAAATCACCCACATTTACCACTACATCTCAGCATGTGTGGCGTTGCTTCTTTGTACTGGCATTCGTCCCTGAATTCCTTTCACACAGGACCCTGGTCTTATCATAGTAAGAAATTGCTATACTAATAATCATTACTGTTATGAAGAAACAAAAAACGGAAGAAGAGCAAAGAGAAGAAATAAAGGAAAACATCAATGAGGATGCCACTGGTCCCTAAAGATGGCAGGAACTAGAATGCAGGGAGAAGAGGACTGAAAGAGGGGCCAGCAGACTGTGTCAAAGGCATAACAATGGCACCCAGGCTGGTCCCTTGCCATCCTCATAGTAGATGACAACTCATGGCTCCTTAAATAGTCTGGTTTCAAGATGTCTGCTCTTTGGAGGAGAAATGATCTTTTGCCTTTGCCTAGGGATAGGTAAGGATGACTTGAAGCTACTGATGTGGACCCAGAGTATAAGGGAGAGTTTAGTTGTCCAGCCTGGAATTGTGCTACCAGCCCATCGCCAAATCCTCTGTACATCTGGGCTGTGGACATGACAAGAATTCTGTCCTCCAACAAGGAGGTGGGAAATACAGCAAAATGGAAGGAAGGTTTCTAAAGCACCTTGGGGTAAGGATCCTTCACCTAGAATACCAGCAGAGGAGGGCATCTAGGCCTGCCTGCCCCTAAACTGTGCCAGAAAAGAGGCCTTATTTCCTCCAGGCCTCCCCTGGAGTCAGCATGAGTCATTTCTTTTTGGAAACTTCCTCCGTCATTTCAATGTGTAAACCCTAACCCCACCTCGCACATCTTACATCTATCACAGGATTACCTCTAAGACAGTTCTCTCTTGGGGTGGTCTGGAAATTGTCTTTGCTCTGGGGGCTAATGAGAGATGATTGTGCATGATCAGGACAGGCAGCAATGAATACTTACACGTGTTTGTGGTTTCTAAGCACTTTCGTATCTTTCATCTCATTTAAGTTTCACAACAACCGGTGAAACGCAGAACTTGTCCAAGATCAAAGAGCTAATAAGACAAGGAAGCCTGACTCCAAATGCCCAGGTGTCCACTCCCACATCCTGTCATGTTTTGTTTTGTTTTGTTTTTTTCTGACATGTTTTTAACCCCTTCTTAGAAGAGGTCTAAGTTGTATGAGTGACCTGCTCAAAAAGATACATTCTGGTCCTAAAGTTCAAATGATGGAGACATTTGGAGACATTGAGGGCTCTGCTCTAAAGGTCTCTTACAGCTTTCTTTCTCATCTGAAAAGCTGTGGGAACTACTTCAACTAAAATAGCTTTTTCTTTGAAAGCTAATAATCACTAGCTGCTATAAAAGGAGTTAATGTAATTAACTCCTCACTGATGGACAATTAAGATGCCTGCCACTCCATAACCAGCCAACAGCCTGAAATAAATGAGAAGGTAGCTGATGAGCCTTTCCAAACTGCCAGGATTAGGTACCTTTACCTGAGACTTGTCAAAATACAATACTTCAACAGCCTGATTCATAGTCTTTTCCAAAAACAAGGGAGAACATCTTGTTTGTATATATATATATTTATAGCCTGTTTCCTATAGACATGGAAGCAACAGACACCTGTCAAGAATTTCCAGTGAAGCACTTCTGTTACCAAAGACTTCGGAATAATGTAAAGCTCTAGATGGCTGCAGCCCGGGCTTATCCTCAACCTCATCTAATCCATCAGGCCCACAGAGAAGTGACTTGCCCAGGGTTAAAAAGCAGCTTAGTGGTGAAATCAGGATGGGAACTTCAAGCTCCACATTCCATGTCTCATACTCCTCCCACTCCACTCTGATAACATTCAGATGAACTCTCTGAAATCAAAGCATTTTTAACGGGAATATATCTTAAATCAAGAATCTGTCGTCGAACTCTTGGTCTCTCTCGAAATCCTTACTCATGTCACGATGTGCTCTGGAATCCAGGATAAGCACAAGGCAGAACAAGAGGGCAGAAGTCTTAAGAGTTTGGGGGAAAAATGATGAACTTCAATTACGTTTTAAAATATGAATGAGGGCTTCCCTGGTGGCGCAGGGGTTGAGAGTCCACCTGCCGATGCAGGGGACGCGGGTTCGCGCCCCGGTCCGGGAGGATGCCACGTGCCGCGGAGCGGCTGGGCCCGTGAGCCGTGGCCGCTGAGCCTGCGCGTCCGGAGCCTGTGCTCCGCAACGGGAGAGGCCACAACAGTGAGAGGCCTGCATACCGCAAAAATAAAATTAAATTAAAAATTAAAAAAATATATGAATGAAATGCAAACACAAGTCAGCTTCTAAGGTCACAACGTCATTAAGCTAAAAGAGATCTCCCCAGAAGTTGACAGGTACCAAAATCAACAGGAAACCTCACTGGAAAATGGAACTCAAGAAATTTCCCAATGTTGCTAGAGAAGTGAAGAGGGAAGAGGAAGGGCAGAGCATCAGCGCCAGAGCAACCCCAGCGTGGCTGAAATAGAGCCATCCACAGCCTGAGAGGGTCCACTTGACCAATCATAAAGACCAGAACAGGGATCCTAACACTGCTTTGTATTAGTTTAGTTCTTTGAACCTTTCTATACACTTACTTATCTCTTTACATTATGTGACTTCTCAGCCCTCAGAGTTAGACAAGGATTTTATGACTATCCCTGTTGTAAAAGTAAGAAGATTTGAGAAGGAACAGGCTGTGTTGGAAAGAAGTCCGCTGAGAGCCTCCGCTAGAGACATCATTGCCAAATCATGGGGTTGCATCTGCAGCTCGGGCAAACACTTAACTTCATACCCTTATCTGCAAGGTCCCCACCCCAAGCCTATGAGTACCTTGTCATGACAGGATTTAGGAGGAAGCAGTAGCCATCTTCCAGATAAAGTGAATGTGCTTGTAGCTCAAACCTTGAAGTGCAAGCATTTCCTAAGACATTGAATAATAAGTTTAAAAAGAACAAATCTGTTTGATACGGAGTGGAGTGTGGCAGGAAGGCTGAATGTGGAGTTATGTGATGCTAGTTTCCATTCCACTCGAGAAAGTTCTTGGATGTTTCTGAACCTCAGTTCTCCCACCTGTATTACCTGCACTTTATCACAGGGATGTTTTGAGATTCTGACCGAACATGTTTTGTAAAATCTTAGTGCATCATAGAAACATAGGGATTATTTCTGATTTCTTGCTGTTCAATTTTTTTTCACCTTATATGTAACATCTGCAGAAATGCTAGGCATCACAGGAAACACCTGTTCCTGTCATCAACCTCCAAAATCTCTACTTTCTAGAGATCCTGGGAACATTTAGTGTAGGCTAAAAGAGTTAATTCCCCTTAGGTCCAGTTAATTTTGCCAGCTCCAGCTGCTATAGCCCGCATTTTACTGTATTGATAATACATTGCTTTATATTACGTAAATGTGCACTCTCTTTGCAAACAGGCAGACATTACAAGGCTAAAAAAAAAAAAAAAAAAAAAATCACCGCAGTGGTCCTGCCTCCTGGGAACACATCATCTCAGGAGTTCAGTGACTGACCTTTTCATTTGTCTAAACAAAAAGAAAATTATTGACTTTGTTTTTTAAATATTTACTTGCCTCCCTTTCAAGATAAATTACATAAATAAAAATATCAGGTGCTTGTTTTTACAGTGTGTTTTGGAATTTCACCCTCCTCCCTGGACTCCAGCTGTTTAAGTTTTTCTGCCATCAGAGAATGAAATTTGTATTTAAGATGCTATCTTCCATAGGCTCAATGCTGAAGAGTGAATCCACTTAAAATTACTATTGAAAGTAATTTCCCCTCCTCATGAATTTCCCACAATTCTCCTGCTGAGAACGAGGTGGTTTTATTTACCTTCATTTTAAATGCTCTAATAATTTTTAAATAAACTTTCCTTCATGTACACTATAGTACCCAGATGGACCTTTTCAATAAGCTAGAAATACATGTAACAAGGGTTATTAGTCAACTGAGTCTGTTGTGATCGGATAATAAAGGTACTTGACAAGATAGATTTTTTCAGTGACTGACCTTTTCATTTGTCTAAACAAAAAGAAAATTATTGACTTTGTTTTTTAAATATTTACTTGCCTCCCTTTCAAGATAAATTACATAAATAAAAATATCAGGTGCTTGTTTTTACAGTGTGTTTTGGAATTTCACCCTCCTCCCTGGACTCCAGCTGTTTAAGTTTTTCTGCCATCAGAGAATGAAATTTGTATTTAAGATGCTATCTTCCATAGGCTCAACGCTGAAGAGTGAATCCACTTAAAATTACTATTGAAAGCAATTTCCCCTCCTCATGAATTTCCCACAATTCTCCTGCTGAGAACGAGGTGGTTTTATTTACCTTCATTTTAAATGCTCTAATAATTTTTAAATAAACTTTCCTTCATGTACACTATAGTACCCAGATGGACCTTTTCAATAAGCTAGAAATACATGTAACAAGGGTTATTAGTCAACTGAGTCTGTTGTGATCGGATAATAAAGGTACTTGACAAGATAGATTTTTTTAATTTTTAATGGCTTATGAATTAGTGAGTAGAATTTTAATGGGTGATTCAGCTTCCCACTGTTGAATTTGGCACAGAAGAGGGAAAGCAGCTATCCCATGCTTTTTCTTTTTTTTAATTTTTATTTTATATCAGAGTATAGTTGATTTAAAATTTTCTGTTAGTTTCAGGTATACAGCAAAGTGATTTCGTTATACATATAAATATATCTATTCTGTTCCAGATTCTTTTCCCATATACGTTCTTACAGAATATTGAGTAGAGTTCCCTGAGCTATACAGTAGGTCCTTGTTGATTATCTATTTTATATATAGTAGTGTGTATGTGTAAATCCCAATCTTCTAATTTATCCTTCCCTCCCCGCCACACCTTTCCCCGTTGGTAACCATAAGTTTGTTTTCTAGGCCTGTGAGTCTGTTTCTGTTTTGTAAATAAGTTCATTTGTATCTTTCTTAGATTCCACATATAAGTGATATCATTATGATATTTGTCTTTCTCTTTCTGACTTACTTCACTTATTATGATAACCTCTAGGTCCATCCATGTTGCTGCAAATGGCATTATTTCATTCTTTTTTATGGCTGAGTAATATTCCATTGTATATATATCCATGATTCCTGAGGCAGTACAGGGAGCAGAAAGAGGCCTGGCCTGGGAATCAGGGGACGCCAGTCTAAACCATGACCTAGAACAAATCATCTAAGACCTCTGGCTGCAGCTTACCCGTCTATACTTCAGGAGGCACCAGCAGTGGCTAATATCCTTTAGTGTCGAATTGCTTGGTATCCCAGACTAATAAAATTCCACACACACACACCCCAAGAAAAGGGGGGAGGAGAAGCCAACATAGGATTGCCAATATTTATTGCCCCAAATAAGGACAAGAAAGTATCTTTTCAATTCTAAAAGCATGGAACAATCAAAATAGTAGAAAAACAATTTTTTAATAGGATTTATTTTAAAAACTAGGAATTTTTTTTCATGTGTTGAGAATTAATGAAAATTTCCGCATGTGTCAGAACCAAAACATGAAATTGTACTTGGGAACACCTAGGCTGGAATATCTCCAAACACCATCTGAATACTGTAATTCTTTGAAATTTCATAACACTAGCAGATCGGAAAGATCCCTTTTTGCTCTAAAATTCAATGGAATTTCATATGTGAGATGCTGCAAACCCATAGTTTTTTTTTTATTGTAGAGTCTTTAAAAAATGTCGTTTCTTAACTGAATGTTCTGTTTACAGAAGGTTAATAGCATCAGCTTTAAATATGAAGGTCAGTTCATATTTTTACCACCTTAGTTAAATGATTAAATCCATGGCAAAGGAACCTAAAAGTCTTCAGTACATTTGTACTGTCAAGTACTCTTCCCCAAAGTTTTATTTCTCTTTTTAAAATGTGTTTAACACAACTATAATATCTTTTGAGTTTACTTATTTTAGTTTTTATTTTTAATGTGATATTTGTGTGGAAATACATATCAAACTATGAAATTCCATGTATTTATACTAAAGTCAAACAAAGAAAATTACAAACCTTTTCCTTGTATTAAAGTTCCATACTTTCATGTTGTCTCCTGTAAAATGGGGATAAAAGGACTGCATTCTCCCTGTTGCTTGAGGTGGCCTTGAGAGTCACTTGAGATAATTATCTGAAATACTTTTGTGTTCTAAAGAGTTTTAATTATCTCCACTTT
Source organism: Physeter macrocephalus (assembly GCF_002837175.3). Classification (NCBI taxonomy): domain Eukaryota; kingdom Metazoa; phylum Chordata; class Mammalia; order Artiodactyla; family Physeteridae; genus Physeter; species Physeter macrocephalus. The sequence goes on from NC_041225.1 coordinate 35,659,026, forward strand.
GTAAAAATGGCTTAAAAATAATAGGTAATTCTGAAATCACTAGTTAAAAAGATTGGATGGTGCTATGATATTATAATATTTAATAAATATTAACTAAATAATTTAAAATTATCAAAGGTTTTGGGTGGGGGAAAAATGAGGTTGAGGTTCTTGTATCCTTGAGTGTGTCAAAATAACTTTGTTATAAGATGGTAATGCCCTGAAAATCTAAGTTTGTAGAAGAATGTAGAATATTTCCAGAACAATGAGCTCGACTGAGGCGAAGTAAAATAGGATATAAATGAACCCCATTGTAGGCAAATGTGATAGAAAATTCATGCTACGTGGATTCCCCAAATTACGACTCTAGTAATCTGAATGCCTGCTTTAAATGAAGACATCCTAGAAAAACTATGGAATCTAATAGGAAAGACTGAAACTGTTATCATTTTTCTTGATAACTGTAAGAAATCAGAGTGTTTTTTGTTTTACTTTTGAAGAAAATCACCTCAGATCACACAATATTAGTACAGCAGAGCTGGGTAAGAAGCCAGCTGGCAATCCCTACTTCAAAACTGGTAGAGAAATACAGTGAAGCTTCCTCTGAGCTTCCCTGAAGAGAGTCATAAACTCATTTTTCATTTCTGTGGCAGATGTTTTTTGATTATTATAATGTACCAGGGACTGTACCTCACACAAAGTTTACAGTGGTGAAGATGAAACAGCCCCTGACCTCAGAGAGCAGGCAGATCATTACAATGAAGTAGGATACTTTCCACGGGAAGGCAAATACAGTGCCCTTTGAAGGCACGAGTCAGGAGCAGCCAACCTAATCCAGAGCATCAGGGAAGCCTGGTTGGAGGAATTAACCTAAAATTACACTTTTGAAAGTCTTAACTAGGAAAAAGATTGGCGGTAAGGAGTTCCAAGAAGCAGAGAAGAAAATACGCAAAGGCAGAGGGGACCAGGAAGTACAAATGCTAAACACCACTAGGAATGCCCGAAGTAGAGAATAAGAGCAAGGTCAGGGCCACGTAGCAAAGAGCTGTGTCTATCACATGTAGCAGGGATTAAGACTGCTATTTAGTAAACAAGGTATCCACTACAGCTGTTCTTTATTCTAGGGGAACAAAGCAATTTGCCTCTCAAGCAATTGATTTTTTGTTTAGGAAAACATCATGATGTATCTATTGCTTAAGAAAGATGAGGAACAGGGGTTGTGGCCTGATGGGGGGAGGATAAGCAGAGAGAGCTGAAGTACCTCTATCAGAGACGGCACATCCGGCCCAGGGGCAGGAGTGGAGGAGGGCAATCAAAACACAGAGTAAGAGAGTGAGAGGAGAGGGGAGTGTTCTAGCAGAGAAAGAGGTAGAAAAACGGGGAGTGAGACCAAATAATTTTTTTGACAGTGATAACTAATGTGCAGTTTCAACTTATTCCAAGTACCATGCTGTAAGCCCTCAGTGTCATGACCCCAACCTCAGTAAAGTCAGTTATAGCCTTGCATTAAAGATATTTTGGAAGAATTTAAAAAACCAGGAGCAGGCCCTCCAAAATGAAGCCCAGTACATAGGAAGTGTTTGGCATATGATGCATGGAAGAGATCAACCAGGAATTCAATGGAGAAAGGGAACCAGATGACCAGAAAAACTCTAAACCTCTTTAGAACTCTCAGAGGTATAAGGAGGAAGATGGGTTTTCTGTGGAATGGGGGTGTAAGCCACATTCTTTTTTTTGTTTGTTTGTTTTTTTGTGTTTTTTTTTTTTTGTGGTGTGCGGGCCTCTCACTGCTGTGGCCTCTTCCGTTGCGGAACACAGGCTCCGGACACGCAGGCCCAGCCACTCCGCGGCATGTGGGATCTTCCCGGACCAGGGCACGAACCCGTATCCCCTGCATCGGCAGGCGGACTCTCAACCACTGCGCC
>NC_041225.1:35661919-35664435 GCF_002837175.3 Physeter macrocephalus
GCCTCTCCCGTTGCGGAACACAGGCTCCGGACGCGCGGGCTCAGCGGCCATGGCTCACGGGCCTAGCCGCTCCGCGGTATGTGGGATCTTCCCGGACCGGGGCACGAACCCACGTCCCCTGCATCGGCAGGCGGGCCCTCAACCACTGTGCCACCAGGGAAGCCCCCACATTCTTTAAATAGTAAATTGCCAGCATGATTCCAGAATGTTAGGTGCCTTGGACCCCATATGGCAGGCACTCATGTTTCCCATATTAAAGAGTTTCTCGACTAAATCCTAATGGAAATTGTGAAGCCAGTAAGAGAGCGCTAGTATGTGAGAAACGTGACCATTCTGAGTAAATTATAGGAAAAATAGAGTCAGGTAGGAAGCGTTGCAGAGAATGGGTAGGAGGGGCAAAATTAGGGGCAGTAATCCACATAAAAGATGGCAGCAGCAAAATCTGGGGGTGAGGGGTGATCACTGTAGAGATGTTAAAAAGTGGACAGATAACAGAGAAATATGACCTTATGAGTCTGCATCCATTGAAGAATCAAGAATGACACCCAGGGTGGAGAAAAGGGAACCCTCCTACATTGTGGGTAGGAATGTAAGTTGGTATAGCCACTATGGAAAACAGTATGGAGGTTCTTCATAAAACTAAAAATAGAGTTGCCATATGATCCAGCAATCCCACTCCTGGGCATCTATCCAGACAAAACTACAATTCAAAAAGATACACGTACCCCCATGCTCATAGGAACACTATTCACAATAGCCAAGAAATAGCCATGGAAACAACCTAAATGTCCATCGACAGATGAGTGGATAAACAAGATGTGGTACATGTATGCAATGGAATACTACTCAGCCATAAAAAAAAATGAAATAATGCCATTTGCAGCAACAGGGATGGACCCAGAGATTATCATACTAAGCGAAGTAAGTCAGAGAGAGAAAGACAAATATCATATGATATCACTTATGTGTGGAATCTAAAATATGACACAAATGAATCTATGAAACAGAGACAGACTCACAGACATCGAGAATGGACTTGTGATTGCCAAGGGGGTGGGGGGGGAGGGGTGGATTTGGAGTGTGGGATGAGCAGATGCAAACTCCTATCTATAGGATGGATAAACCATGGGGTCCTACTGTAGAGCACAGGGAACTCTATTCAGTATCCTGTGATAAACCATAACGGAAAAGAATATGAAAAAGAATGCATATATATGTATAATTGAATCACTTTGCTGTACAGCAGAAATTAACACAGCATTGCAAATCAACTATACTTCAATTTAAAAAAAAAAGAATGACACCCAGAACTAAATTTAGAGCAGCTGAGTGGATACTGGTGCCATTCACAGAAACAGGAAACTGGAGACAGAGCAGGTTTGAAAGTCACTAAGAAAATTACACTTTAGACATGTTGGGTTATGATGCCTATTAGACATCAGTAAGACATCTATCTAACAAGTGTCTGGTTGGATATATAAATCAGGAGCTCAGAAGAAAGATATTTATGAGATTACTCCTAAGATTATGTAGAATATATGAAGGGAAAAGGTCCAGAAGATGTAACTTCAGAATTAGAAAAAAAAAAAATACTGAGAAGGGGGTCAAAGGAAAGAAGGAAATAGGAGTATCAATTCAGGACGAGGGAACTGACAGTTTCAAAAGGAGTGAGTGGTCTTCTCTGCCAAATGCTACTAGGTGATCTAATAATAAAAGGTGCCAGAAATATGCATGTCAATTTTATGCTAGAAAGATGACTGATGACTTCAGCAAGAATAATTTCTTCTAGCCTGAGGTCGCAATGCAGGCATGGGTGAGCAAGTGAGTTGAGTGACCCCAGAAAATTCCATCAAGACATTTGGCTTGACGGAGAAGACATTCAAGAACCTTCCCGACCTGCGTGCTATATAGAAGGTATGCCGTGTATGGTTTTAATAATGGTTCGTGATGAATCTTTCCCCACCATTTTACTTTCGACTCACCTATCTTGTTTTGGTTTAGTGAGTTTCTTGCAAAGGCATATAGTTGGGTCCTGTGTTGGTGTATTTAGACCACTCATATTTAAATTAATTATTGATATGTTGGGGGCATAAGCCTGCCCTTATTATTTGTTTTCTGTTTGGTTGTTCTGGTTTTCATTCTTCTGTCCCCCTTTGCTTGCCTTCTTATGGGTTATTTAAATGTTTTTAAAATTTCATCTTGATTTATCTATCAACTTTTTCAATATATCACTTTAAATAGTATTTTAGTGGTTACTCCATGTATTATAATATACATTCATAACATAGAGTCTCCGATATTGACATTTTACCAACTCAAATAAAATGTAGAAATCTTAGTTCAGTACAGGCCCCTTTACTCAGTTCACTTGTAATATATGAGTTCATCGTTTCCTCTATATACACTGAGCACATCAGATAATATTATAATTTTTGCTTCAACCAAACATAATTTTTTTTTTTTTTTTTTTTTTTTGGGGTATGCGGGCCTCCCTCTGCTGCGGCCTTTCCCGTTGC